>NW_009693583.1:0-13012 GCF_000703405.1 Apaloderma vittatum
TAGGACGGGGTTTTAGCTCAAACCCAGGACACATGTGCGCATTGTGCAACAGCTTGGACAGTGGAGGTTTGATACTTCATTGGGATCAATAGTGTTAATGCAACAGATATGTACATAAACACAAGGATTGCTTTTATTTTTTAATTCTATATTAACTATGTGCTCCTTTAGCTTTCATACAGTGGAAAGCGCTTCCTTACAAGCTTTAGAAATAATAATAATAAAAAAATTTATTATCGAAACACCAAAAATGGAAGTAACATGCATTAAAGATTTTTAATAAACAGATTCTCACAGTGATCTGACGGGACATTTACCTAATGGTAAGGGCAGACAAATCAATAATCTCAGATATTATCTCTGCTTGTTTCTTCTGGACAGGATCTCTGTTTTCAGCTCTGAAGCCCCCTGAAACGATCTTCAAGGTGATTTTTTGGCTTGGCTACTTTAACAGCTGCTTGAATCCAATCATCTACCCTTGCTCAAGCAAAGAGTTCAAGAGGGCTTTTATACAGATCCTAAAATGCCAGTGCCACCGTCGAAAGCAGCTGGGCTGGTGGGCCTACAGCTACAGAAACTGGAACCGGTGCTCCTTTGAACACCCTAGGAAAGACTCTCTGGAAGACAGCGGCAGTTTCCTAAGCGGCAGTCAGAGGACGTTATCTTCAGCATCTCCCAGCCCCGGCTACCTGAGCAAAATCACTCACCCACATATGGAGATGTGCACCTTCCAGGAATGGAAGAACTCCAGCGCTTTCCTGAGCCCCTGCCAGGAAGGCAGCAGACAAAAGGACCCCTACCAGTTCTTTACCTTCAATCTCTTAGCAGAGCGCAACGGACACGTTCCTGCTGGCAGCCAGGGTTCCAGCAACGGGGAGCACGAGGCCATCTGTGACACACTGAATGTCAAAACCAGCTGCAGAGCAAACGTGACGCTGGCATGAACACATTCTAAATGAACCTCTCTTTGTGCACCAACCTGCTGGACATTTAGCCCAGGTGACAAAACTGACCTTTGCACAGCTTCTCGGTACGGCGCTAGAAGGAAGCCGGTGAGGAAGAGGTGGGTTACGGCACAGGAGCGGCAAAGGCAGGGGCTGTGCGCGTTCCCAGCCAACTGCCAGAGAAGCTACTGAAGGCAAAACCGAATGCAGGGAAGGTGCTGCAAAACCCCAGGGAAGTGCACATGCCATTATTCAGCTGTCGCGGAAGCGCGGTGGAAGAGGCAGACACACACGTGTACAGAAGGACTGTATAAACACGGCGTGGGCAGGGGAGGGGCGTGGGGAAGGGTGTGTGGACGAGTGTTCCGGCCGCATGCCTGGACGCCTCAGAGTGCGAGTGAGCAGTGCAGGGGTGTCTGTACCTCTCCAGGGTACTGGCTGCTGCTGGTTTTGCCTGTAAATTCTTACTGTTGTACTTCACTGTACATGAGCACTTTAGAAATGGAAAGCAAGGGCAAAGATTAAAGTAATTTCGCAACAATTTAAACACTTGCACCTATTGCTGTGGGACTGGAATTCAGCCAAGTTCCCTCATCACGATTTTCACTTCAAAATAAAATACTCATAGAGGATAAGTTTGCCATTGTACCTCTCAGGAGGCTCTTGACTCTCTCTGCAGTTGCTTCCCTTCCATGATGCCCTTGTCACCATCAACATAAGTAACTCCTCTATTCTTCACTATGCTCTTTTTGGAAAGTTTGAAAATACCAGCAATGATGAGAGCTTATAATCTACACTTCAGCACATAAGTGCCCTGTACACAGGACTACCAGAGGATCTGATTTCTAAAAACAACACTCATAAATCACTCTAAATCCCTCATACACAGTGTTGTGGAGACAGCACCAAAGAGCACTGGCTGCTGAAGGTCCAAAACCCAGCCTTCGGGCAAATGCACTGAGCCCCTGGTTCTTTCAGCAGACTTTCAAAATAGTTTCGCACATTAAAGGCTTTTACTCCATCACTCAGGTAAGAGGAGAGTCAGAACACTGGCGTAGTGTAAATTTCACTGTCATTACTAGTTCTCAGTTCAATAATATAGTACTGTAACAGAATTCCTGAGAATATCTTCTAGGACATTTTAGGTCATGTGTGGAAGTTATTTTCATCTCTTGCAATTAAGTGTGAATCGTGAAATTAATGACTGAGGATTTTATACATTAAGTGTTACAAACCGTGAAAATTGTTGTTTATTCCTTCCTCCAACCGAGACTCTCCTTAGTAGGAATTTTAGTGACACTTTTTTAAAGCGTGAAACAGAGAATGAACCATAAACAGATGTACTAAAAACATTTCAGGAAAATTTAACAGTGCTAAGTCCCATGGGAGAGCCATTTCCTTTTTCTTCCTTAAATGTGTGTTCTCTCATTGACAGGGATGGATGTGGCTTGTGGTTAGATTAAATATTCCCCAGCTCAGTGAGCGATGACAGGAAAGTCACGTTCCAAGGTCTTCCCATGGTCCTATGTTATAGTAAATTTTAAGTCTTATCCTGACAGAAGTTGTGGCCTATCTCCTATTTTAATAATTCCATTCTCATTGTGGAGAAGGCCATCATTTCCTCTTTAGAAGACAATGCTTACAAAATTCAAAAGTATTCTAAAACAGATAAACAGAGTCTTGTTGCTTATATATTGAGGTTGTCTTAAAGCAGATTCTGTCGAGCTGTGATATCGAAGCTATCCTTTTTGGGGCCTCTCCATGGCAGAGAACTGTATCTCTAAACTATTGTTATAATTACTGGAGGCAACCTACAGTAGCCTGTCAAACACATGGGTTTTGTAAAGCTTCTCCAAAATTACTCTTAAGTGGAAATAAATTTGTTTAATCTGACCACCTGGCAGCACACTTCAGCTACATTTTGAGTTACACAGGACTTGTATAGTGTAAAGTAAATCCAAGTAATGGTATCCATATTTGAGAATTCCTAAGTGATACTGCGAGGTTTCAGAATAAACAGCATTCCATTACTCTAAAGCCTTTAACTACGTAGCTCTCAGAGGCTGATAATTCTTTTAATTAGTTTCTAGTCCTAACAAAGGCTGTGTGATCTCTGATTATCGTTTAAGCTCCTTAAACAATGACATAATTCTCGACTTACCTATGAAATCAGGTAGGCTTTTATCCCATACTGAAATGATCCATGAGTGCCTACCATCCTTGTCCAGTTTTACTTGCAATGTTACAAAAACTGCAAGGGAAGTTCCCTTGCAGCTTTCTTTAAATCTATAAAAAGATAATTTCAGCTTTCTCTAAACACTGTAAATGATCAGGAGAAGACATGTGTCAACATCACGCTGGTCCACGTCGTTTAGAACAGGCAGCGCCTCAAACCTCATGAATCGTATACCAAAATCCTCGAAGAGCCATGTCCCATAAGCCTGAAAGAGTGGAGCGGAGCAGAGGAGGCGTTCCACGGACAAACGAAGGTTTTTCCCCCAGAGTCACACAGCTGTTCTGTAAGCTGGAGCTAGGAAGGCTGCTGGAGTCCGCAGGGCCGGTGATGCGGACGCACTCACCCCTGCTCGCCTGCTCTCTGTCACAGCCAGCCGCAGCACTGCTGCTTCTCCTGGCTCCCACCGAGCGCGGGAGGCACCCCTGAACTGCACGCAAACCACGTGTGGCTCGGCAGCCACCCCAGAGGCCTCCCCTGCCTCAAGCCCAAGTCCTGCCACAGCAGTCAGGGCAACCTCCCTGGGGAGCTGACTGGGTTATGCTGCCTTGCCAAGAAAGCAGGGAACTAACAGGAAGCTCTGCATCAAGATTTCTGAAACAGCGAAAACAAGAAGGGGAATCATAGAGAATCATAGAACAGCCTAGGCTGGAAGGGACCTTAGAGATCATTTCATCCAACCTCCCTGTCATGGGCAGGGACACCACCTCTCGACTAGACCAGGCAACACATGGGGACCGAGCGGGAATCGAACCTGTGATCTCGGTGTTGTCATTGTTGTCAGCACCATGCTCAAACCACTGACCTAACTGGCCCCCTAGAAAAAAGTTTATTCACCATGTTGATGCTGGAAAACAAGAAGTTGGGAAATAATCACAGACAATTAAAACAAGTATAGTCTGTCATTTCTAAGACAGACGTTTCTATCAGGCTCGTTTTTCTTAGCATATTCATTAGGCCACATCCTAAGGGACCATCTCATACAAGCCCAAGCATCAGACAGACGAGGGAATGACAAACTGTGGGCGCCAGTGCAGCAACCAGTGCTAACAGAGAGAAGCGAGAACAAGTTCAGGCAATACCTGAAATATACTTCAGATATAACTTTAACAAACTGTGTCCCAAACTTAATCACTACCCAATTAAATTTTAAGACTGAGGAGCCTACAACATGTAGCTGTAGCAAATACAAGATGGAAGGATTCCTAATAGTTCTCCAAAATACACTTCTCTTCTCCAAGCTTTGTTCAGGGTCACGTACATACCCTGCCATGCCGGGCTCTCTGTAGGCATGCATAATGTTACATGACTTCCCAAAACCAGGTAACTGCGCTGCTTCTAAGCTCTTTACTTTTTGTATCACGAGTTCCCAGTTTTGTCAGGTCCCATAGAGCCTGTTCTTATACTCAGCGACACTGTACCAGTGGGGTCCCATTCAAACCAATATCCTAAACTATGCAAGACCGTCATGTCACATCTGCTGCCAACACCACCTACTTCACCTCCAGCCACAGCTACAATGAAGGTGCAGGCAATAATAAAACTCATTGTAGAAACAGAAAACAAAATACATAGAAGAATACGTGAAGGAAGGACCACAAAGATTACCGGGTATAAAGTCTTATATGCCACCTTAAAACACTAAATCCTTGCAAGGCCACCTGAATTCTCTAGAACCAATCATAGAACCACAGAATCATAGTCTGGGTCAGAAGGGACCTTAAAGGTCATCCAGTTTCAAACCCCTGCCACGGGCAGGGACACTTCCCACTAGACCAGCTTGCTCAAAGCCCTGTCCAACCTGCCTTGGAATACTTCAAGGGATGGGAATCTATTCTAAATATCTTTATTTTTACCACTAGAATCTTCTGTGACCTCCACTGGACAAAGCCAGCCCAAATGAGGCCGTACAAACCACCCTTTTGCCTTTGTTAGTCCTTCATTTGTTGCAATGTTTTCCTTTAAAGGAAAAACTATTTGGGTCAGGGCATCATCTTCAAACCTTGTGGGACAAGCCCATATCAGCCCATTTTTAGTACAGTCAAAAATACTTTGACAGGCAGAACATCCACAATCTAGTGAAAGGGCAACTGGCCCACAACAGTGGTCTATCAGATGCAACTACAGCCCATCAGGCACTCTTTCATGCATATTGACAGACCTCCTGATGAACCCATTTTGTGGGCAAAGAGATTTGCCTTCACAGAGGAGTTGCTGCCATTTAGCACAGAAGGTGTTCATAAAACACTGTGGATTTCTCCAGGTTAAGCTACTGTGTGGAGCTTAATCACTAACTAGGGGCTTGTTCAAAGCCATTCAGTTGAGAGCACAGCTGTAATGGCTCACAGAGTACTGTTACAGCCCAGCTGCACATAAATTAAACCCATTAGGCTTCAGTGCACTCAGCTATCGCAAAAGTGCTTCTTATTTTTGAAAAGAGTTATGTTAAAATCAACCCAGCTGAATGAGACTGAAACTCTAGAGCATTCCACATTCCTTACTCTATGGAAATACAGTTTTCTATTATCTTTCCAAATGTGACAGGGCAAGAAGAGGGGACTCAAGCATTATACTGTGCCGTTCTAGTTTAGAAAATGTAAAAATAGCAACTTTCTATTCAACAGATGTGCCCTCTGCTCTCAGTTTCTGTGCTTGACTTTCACCTGATGCAAATGAGCATAAACTTGCACAACACAGGAGCTGATCATCCGCAGCAGCTATGGTATGGAAGCACTGATACACTAACTGCTTATTCCTGTCAGTGGCCACAAGCTAACCTTGTGAATAAACTGGATTTGGGTTTGATACACTCAACAACAGACACGCTTACCTTTTTTTCCAAACCATGCTGGCCGTGCTATGGCTCGCACATTTTATAAGGCAGAACATTCTATCACGGGGATGATGCATCAGATGAAGAAACATCGCTTTCATCCCAAAAGAGTGGCCAAAAAGAAATACTTCAGAACATGAAGACACATCATGCTAGTTTACACTGCTTTAATGGAACCAAAAAATTTTGCCATCCTCTGTCACTTTTGGGGGATGGGAACAGGTATGAGTTACCTTCCTCGTCAAGGCAAGTTACTTGTGCAAAAGGTAAGTAAGTCACGATTCCCAAGATCAGTGAAAACACCTGAAGCAGTAACACAGCAGTCAGGCCACCAACCTTGTTAAACCCCAGCCTCTGCCTCTACGGCTGTTTTTGTGCTTGGCCTCCAGGCCGTACAGCAGCCTGCCCAGACAGCACAGGAACAGCGCTCCTCCCTTCCCGACGCTGCGCACAGCACCGCACAACATCCCCTCGCCCTTGCACAGCGCGTCTTGAGCTCCCACCCAGACAGTGTCACAGCCCCTACAGGAAACACGCAGCAAAACCCTTTCTCTAAGGTTCGAGGCAGTCTCTAGAGTGAGGAGAAAATTGAGCCCGTGAGTCCCTCTGACGGAATGACTGCCACGCCAATTGCCATTCTGTAACTGCTGGGTCTCCTCTAACTGTATTTTTTAGAAGAGTGAGCTTTACTCTTCTCTGCGAAGAACAGTTGAAGGTGCCTGCCCTCAGCAGACAGATCTAGACTGTGCGTCTCAAGTGTTCGGAGACCCCTTCCTGCAGCACACAGCAAGGTCTTTGGGCAGGGCCTTGGTTTCAGGCTGCCTTCTGCCCCCCCAGCAATGTACTAGCGCACGCTGGCAGGCAGCTTTCAGCTTAGCTCCTCCCAGGCACTCTGTGTTAGACCCCACTGTCAAACACCTGCCTATCTCCGTGCATCACGCACAATCCATAGGCGACAGCATTTTGTTGTCTTTTGTTATCACACTAAATAACTGTTATTTATGCAGGCATATTTTTCCACATACTTGTCTTACAAGAGTCTCATGCTTCCTAGCAGACCTAAGGAAAGCATTCTGTAAATACATTAAGTATGAAAGAAAACCTCCAAAGGCTCCCTAAAGAAAGGGGAACAGCTTTTTTACATGTAAGTGGCTAACTGGAGCCATCTGCTCAGCGGATATTACAAGCAGACAGAAATTATGTATCTTCTTAAGCTCCCTCTATCCGTTACTTACTATTTCAGGTTTGTACACTTATACATGCAAACAAGTCTGAACTCCCATATTTATCTCTTGGGATATGTAATTATTGGTTTGCCTGTGAAATAGAAGCGAATTTTCTCTCTGAACACATAGTAATCAAAGCATCATTACCCATGCTTTTTGTGCTAGAGTGTACAGTATTTTTTTACTCCATTCTCCTGCCTGTGCAGAGATATTTGTGCCAGGCAGCTGAGAACAAGCATGCCACCTGAAAGGCACGAATAAAGTTCATGTATATTGGACAGTGCGCAACATTTTCTGGGAAACGGAGAACAAAATCTAAATATAAAAATAGATGTGGTTTACCCCATTCATAGAAAATTCTAGACTGGGGAACAGAGATGTTATTCCAATATATTATGCAAATATATTAAGATAATGCAAATATAATAAGAGCAAAATAAAGCTCTTTCACTTTTTATTGTGGATGAATATATGAACATATACAAAAGTTTGTTCATTAACTTGTATGAATCTTCACCCTGGCATTTTAAAGAAATGAGGCACACAGGATCATTCTGTCTATCCGTCCATCTGCTTCCTCTTCTTACTAGCCTTTGAACCTCTTCACTGATTTCTACCAAACTGAACAAGAAGTTAAATTAAGAAAGGTAATCAATTCTCCATTATGAAAATTTGTAATTGAATAGAACATTGTATCATAGAATGGTTTGAGTTGGAAAGGGCCTTACAGATCATCTCGTTCCCCCCCCGCTGCCATTGGCAGGGACACCTCCCACTAGACCAGGTTGCTCAAAGCCCCGTCCAACCTGACCTCGAATTTGTATAGAGGCAAGGGCCCCAAATTAGTGCCTCCTTTCAGGAGAAGACCTTTATAACTCTGTCCCGTGGCCAATTTCAAAGCCTGCTGGCTACTAGGCTTGTACATACTGACTGGTCAGCACACACATAGTCCAGGAACAGCTCAGGTACACGACCTCACTTGCCCAACCAGACAGGCAATGAGGAACAGGGCATGTGGGAGGACAACACGTAAGCCAAAGGAGGGTGCTGAAAATGCCAAGTGAAAGGGAGAAGTGTTAAGAGACAGAGATTGCAAATCCGTAAATCAGCCTTTATTCATCCTAATGGTCCCAGGACAACTTGCTATACCACGTCTATCACCTTGGTTTATAACTAAAATGAGGAGATAAGCAAAGCCCTCCTGTAGAAAAAGCAAGGCCGTTAGGTCAATTTATGTCACTATGACATGTCCAGATGCATCTGCGTTCCTCTGTTCTCTTGCCTTGGTTATAAAAGCATAAGGTTAGCTTCAATTTGTACTCACTTGTAATCTATGGCTTTTTCCAAGGATATCCATTATTTTAGGAATATCAGAATCAAATCTGAGTACATAGTTCTGACAAGATAATCTCACTATGGCAAATCCCGCTGCAGATACCCGCATGATGTGAACCGGCATAGTTTTGAGCTCAAATGAGACAAATTAATTTACACTGGCTGGACACAAGCACCCTTCCTCTACAAAACAGGTAAAGAGAGACAAAGGCAATGAACAGGCTTAATTAACAGGTTAGACCCTTATATTATAGCCTGTGAAACTGAGTCGAACTGATGAAAACAATGGAAGGCTTGAAAACATACTGGGATAGGGTCATTCAGGTAAGTGGAAGGTGACAGGGAAAGGAAATCTGGTGTTGTCACTGGGAATTCCGTCTGTCAAAATACATTAGCTTGACCAAGGAAGAACATGCTCCCTATCTAGTAATTCCCATAATCTTTATAGGACTCCAGACAAGATACGGTGAAAAGCAGAATGGATGTTCAAAATGAGTAAGAATCCTTCACAATTTCTTTAGTAAGTCAACCTAAAAAACAGATGTAGTAAAACTTTAATTCAGAGATGTGATTAAAAAGCCTTTAATTGTCTATTTCACAATTTCCTTTAAGATGTTATTTGGGAAGCACAATAATTTGATTCCTCAGAGACTTGTGTGCAAATGTTTAATTCTAGCAAAGAATGTGAACTTTATATAACCTCTGAAAAAGGGTAATTATTTTTTCTTTGCTTGATTTGTTGAGCTTTGGTTTCTTCACTGTGAAGATCAGAAAAAGCTGCCTGACAAAGTAAATTTGGCATATGCTCTGGAGCCTGAGGTATTCATGGAACAATTCATCCCTCCACTTGTGGTTAGCTCAGAGTCCAGTCCTGCACTGCTGTAAAAGAGAGGAGCTTCAGCCCAGATTTCAATCAGAACTGTTTCACAGGGAAACAAATGGGGATCTGGCTTTGAAAATCCAACATTGCCATCTATTGGATTTCTATGCTGCGTGAGGTTCACAGATAGTCTGATCCAGTTTTGACACCCTATCTTCAATTCCAATTCTCTCGCTTCCAGAAGTGATTAGTTCCCAAAGCTCAGTTTGTTTTGCCAAAATGTTTCTTTTCTACAGGAAAATTCATGCAGTAAAGCTGATTGGCAAGCTTATAGAGAAAGATGTTAACCAATTAAATTCTGCAGATGCCCTTAGAAATCCCCTCCTTAAATGTTAAATACATAAAGTGTCCATTTGGTTTCTACAGAAATTCATGTATCTTGAAGTTTTATTTTGTTTTACTTTAAAAAATAGAGAAAGGCATTGAGGCAGCTTGGGACTAGAATCTATTAAAAAAAAACTGTGAAAAACACCTCTCCTTTTGACTGAAAACTTCCAGATATAACACATATGCTTTTAGTAGAAACTTTTAGCAGAATAATGTCTTACGCAGCACAAGTCTGAGGATTTTTGCAAGGAATGCATACTTTTAAAATACACCAGGAGTTACCAGCAGCAGATACTTTATAAGCTTGAGTGTAAATTTGCCATTTTCACCCAGCAACAAAGGCACCTGCTTTCATGACTGGGTAAAAATAGTCCAGCCTAGGGATCCTAGCGCAACTCTTAACTGAGCAGAGCTGCACTCAGGTGGGCAACAGAGCAAGCCCAAACAGGCTACAGAGAAAAGATCCTTTTAACACGCAGAATTCACAACCCAAATCTCCTCTAGTCCTGCTGTGCTCCTCCTGCACAGCTTAGATGTTCTGTGAAAAACAAGAGTCATGTATATACATTGCTCAGTTTCTGGGCCTCGAGTTGCTCAACCCTGTGAACCTTCTACTGTAAATATTATCATTTACGAATGCCGAAAACTCAGAAAATTCAAATCCACATCCTCATAGTCTCTAGCCGTTTGATTCCAGGGTTTTGGTTTACCAGCAAAATTTAAACCTCGCTTCAGGCTCAGGTTTGAAACACCTTAACATCTTTAATATTGTATGAAACCAGAATGGTATGTGAGACTAAACAAGTTCAGGATCATCTCAAAGTTATATGGGAAAATACACACGCATCAGGAGAGCTGAGAACTGAAGTAACTCCTAGTTCATGGAAACATTTAGAAAAACAAAGCAACTTTCTGGAATGAAACAACCTTTTTCTTAAGCTCAGCATTCTGGCTTTTTCTTATAAATCAAGCAAATAAGCAAACACATGAAATTCAGTAGGAAAATGTCGCCCAATGTGTCTCTGAAATCTCTGTAATTATGCACACAGCCTAGATGCCTAATTGTGTACAAAGCTATCTCGAAATTGTGGCCATAAATACAGGAGCTACAAACTCCAGTGCAAGACTTAGTTGCCAGGTATTGTATTCAGGAGTTGTTCGTTCAGCATAAAACCACCTGGCCTGGAATATTTAAACTATTGTTATGTCTACTGTTCTATTTTACAAACACTTCACACTTGGAAACATGGAAAATTCTCAGTGTCCTCAGTCTTGTTAGAAGTTGTTTTAGTGAACTCAAGGATATCAGCCTATGAATCTCCATAGCTTTATTAAAAGAGCAGAGTCATTTTACCAATCGCCAGTTAGGTATTGCTGCAAAATAGCAAGTAACTATCATGAAACTTAAAACCATGGTTTTTAACAATATGTATAAAATGCTCTTCTCCTCCCAGGTGCTCTCTTGTCTTCTGTAATAGTACTAATAGTTATAAAAGGTAGGCAAAATCAGAGTTTATCTTGAAAGTAGTAAAATACAAAATATAAAAAATACAAAGAAGTGTTTGTATATGATCTAGTAGAAAACTTATGTGCCAGAAACAAAAGAATATAAATCTTCCTTCGCATTGGTCCACTCTATATTTCTTTCAGTACTACTGAGAAAGCTGCAGTCAACACAACATTCTTCACTTCGTGCAGCTTTTCTTCTGGCAGACTGCATTGTACTTGAGTCTGTTGATCATGCCAGATAACGGCACCACCATTATGCTGTGAGTTTGGGAAGAAACAGGAAAAAATTGGACGGGCAAAAAATGTCTTACTGAAGGAAGGTCTTGAGATACAAAGCCTTTCTCTGACTTTACCTCTTCAACCTACACCCGGCTCACTAATAGTGTTGTAGTATTAAAGTGCTCCACTCGAGGCACTCTGTGACCCTGGATTACTGAAGAGATAAGTCCACTCAAAACAAGGAATAAATCTCAACAATACAAGCTGAAGCTTCAGTCACTGAATTCTTATCCAAACACATCTACTTATTCAGGATTATATGTTCTCGATTTTTTCAGCAGGTGTTCACTTAAATAAACATCGGTGCTCTGAAAAATCCCTTAGCACCAAGAAGATTAAACAAACGATACCCAGTTTTCATTTTTTGTATACATAATCTTCAGCTATTCATACATCTCCACTTACAGCTATGAATTAGAGGTTCTAAAAGAGTGGTTAAAGCAGTAACATGTTCTGTGTTTGAACAAGGAAGATTTAGGGGTAAAAACTGGCAAATGCCCTATAACCTCTAGGGTAAGTGCTTCTTACTCAACTGCCTTTGTTTGAAAATACTGTAAGACAACTTGTTCTTGTATTTTCCAAACATAAAGTAACCCTTGAACACAGCACTCCTGTAAGGAAAGTTGAAAAAGAGAGACATACAGGCAGTAAGTCAGTCTGAAAGACAGAAGTCACACACTCTGCCGACGTTGGTACCTGACGAGAGGTTAGAAAGTCTGAATTTCCTAGCTGGAGATTGCTTCCCTGACAGCGGGGGCAGAGCCTCCAGTTCTCCTGGTCGGTGTCTACTCCCACAATACCAGTGCTTTTGAATCCCAGAAGCTTTGGAGATTTTACTTCGGAGGGGCACTGAGGTCCACAGGAGATTCAGGGACGTTCACTGAGCTGCAGCAGCTCGGCGCTAACCTCAGGGGGAATCAACGAGCCTCAACAGCAGCCACGAGGCTCAAAGGTCACTCCCCTGCAAAGGACTCCTGGGGCTTCTCCATCTTTAATTAAGTGGGACCACGGGAAAGCTTGCCCTTCTTGCTAGATCTAGGGTAAAGGTTCATAAAGGAATAATCACAGCTAAACAAGAGCAGGGAACTGGGGTTCTGAAGAGTTGCATCTTTTCCCCTACATTGTGCTGGGAGAAACAAAATGCTGAACAGATTCCAGTTATAAAGTTTAAGGAGACCCAAAGTGTCTCCAGATCAGAAGAGACACAGGCAGAAAATTTACATGGTAAAATTTGCTAATTTTTCTCACACTTCTTCCTACGAAGTCAAGAAGATGGTATGTTTCATCGAAGTTGAGGAACTCTATTTAAAAATGTGGTGATACGGAAAAAATGTCAGTCATTTTGGAATAGTGACCCCATGGGACAGGAGCCAAAGGCGGCAGATAGGTTTTGGATGGTGCGCAACAAGGCTTGCCAGGGACTGGAGTGGGGAACCACGGCATTCC
>NW_009693583.1:13043-15252 GCF_000703405.1 Apaloderma vittatum
TGAAAAGCAAATGTTCCCAATCCTGGCTCCCACTAAGTTCAGGGCTGTGTGGAAGGCAGGTGCCGCTGCCTCCCAGGGAGGCAAGGCAGTATCTTGCCACTAAGCAGCAGCAGCTCAAAACTTCTAAGCAGGTCCAATTGCTGTAGAGTTTTTGCTGGCAAATAAACTCTTTTGGAAAAGTTAAAATAAAGGCTAACATACCACCCTGGATAGGTTGCCGACCCCTGATGTCCACTACTATTCTTAGCAGTTCAACTCCTTCCGGGGATGGAATACCATAACTTACTCAAATACCTGTGCTCTTTGCACAGCCAGAGCAGATTTAAATAGCATTTGAGCAAATTCAAAATTGCATGGGTTGATTTTGAACCACAGCTGTAATTTCCTTTACCCTTTTCAAATGATATGGTATTTAAGAGGACAGTGTGAAGGTTCAGAAATATTTTCTGTAAGTCAGAATAAATTATGCAGTGCTAGCAGAACAGCAGAAAGGCACATTTTTGTGGGCTAAATCACTGCAGCTGGGACGTTGCAGAGTGCTGAATCTACTTTTTTTTTTTCAGAGAGAGGGAGAAAAATCAGCCGTAGGGCTCCAATTTGCTTTCATTGCAACCAGCCAAGCTCTTGCCAACTTACTGCAAAGAGTTCCAGTCTCTCGTTAATACCCGCATCCATCACTGCCACCAACAGACTTGGTCCTCAGAAAGGTTCATTTAGAAGGAGTGATTAAGACCAAAAATGAACCTGGCATCCAAATCTTCAATTTCTACCCCAGCTTTGAAATGCCAAACATCCCTCAGGGCCTTCAGGCTTCAATGAAAAAGTTCAGAAGTCAGGACACATCTCAGAGTATTTCTAAAGACACCTCCTCCCCAGCACCCTCACATGAGACACACACTTCAGGGCATTAAGGGAGTTCTGCCACATTTAAGATTTCCTTGGTACTTTAACAATGGTGGCAGGTAAATTCAAAAGACCTGATATGGCTTTAACAGGCAGCTTATTTCCCCAAAGTATGAGGGGCAAGAAGAACAATCCTCTCAGTAAAAAAGAGTCCATTCTGGTTTTACAAACCTGTGTTCTCCGAGGATCATCCTTGACCATGTCCTACTGATCAGAATACAGTCTACATAACCCAAATCTGGAACAGCCTATGCAGGGGCTTTTTGGTCATTGTTGGTATTTGGGGTTTAGTTTTTCTTTTTGTTTTTGATTTAAATTATGGCATTTAAGAGCTTTAATTTAGAGGAATATGTTAAACTTCATGTTTCATCAGAACTTGCTTACAGAAGAGCTGTTCAGGGCAAGGAAAACCTCAGAAGATTATGCCTTAACTGCCTTACGGCTTGGCATTGCTTCACATGCCTTTGACTTAGAAACCTGTGAAAATTCAGGTTGGTTTCAAAATTTGGGAATTAACATTTGTGAGGTCCACAGGGAATGTATGCAACACAAGGGAGTTTTACTCCAGGGCTTGATTAGGTAAAACTCAGTTTTCACATGTCACTGGAACAGAATAACCAAATCTAAAGTCCATGCTGGAAACAACCAACCCATGGTGCCTTAGATGCCACAGCTATCACATCCGCACTAAAGTCACTTACTGGACAAACAAAGCATTAGGCTAAACAGGCTAAACAGGCAACAGAAGCTGAACCAAGATCACTGATCTGCTGCTTTAGATCATTATCCCTCGTTCTGTCCATCTACCACCTTTTCACCTTTTTTTCCAGCTGATCACACTTTCACCCTGATTTATCTTTTCAAGCCAGGTGGCACTTGCCCCAGACTGCACCTCTCCCACTGTCCACCGGCATCATCTCCAGCTTTGACCTGTGGTTCTTTACTTAGAGCGTGTCCCTCCGCCACTTGCCCGTGTCCCCGAGCAGTGCCCTCACCGTGGACAGGGAGAGCCGAGCAGGGCGGGCTCTCCCACCCCAGGCACTGGGCCTACCCTGCACCCACCCTGCCCACCGCTGCTGCCGGGGCACCCTCGAGGTGTCACTCCGAACCCTGCGCTGAGCCACCCGAACGACTACAAGAGATCCAAAAAGCCAGCCGTGCCCTGGGCCGCATCCCGAGCAGCATGGCCGCCAGGGCGAGGGGCGACTCTGCCCCTGTGCTCTGCGCTGCCGAGCCCCCGCGGGCACTGCTGCGCCCAGCTACCGAGCCCCCAGCACAAGGAGGGCCTGGAGCTGTTGGAGCGGCT
>NW_009693584.1:0-565 GCF_000703405.1 Apaloderma vittatum
CCCGCGGCACTTGCCGCTTTCCCAGGGGCCGCACTTTCTGGAGACGACGCGAGTTAAAATAAGATTTATCGTCGCGACTCAGTCCCGCCAAATTGTCACTTTCCCCCCCCAACACCTTGAAAGGACTTAGAGACTCTGAAGAAACAATCGGCCGCTGCTTTGAAGGAAATAAGCGATACCATTCAGAGCTACTGTAGCGTAATGTATTCACTTGGGCAGTAGGAAAACCTTTTATGAAAAATAGTTACGGATCCTGGAACTCCACCATATGTGACAACAAAAGCTATTGTGTTAGCAGAAGGGTTTTAGCTAATTTCACCTATACCAAGTTTTACTAGCTGCAGGCTTTGGGAACGCCTTTGTGGAGACTGGCAGCGATTCCCAGAGCTGGCTAATTTGAAAGGCATTTGGAGGATCTAGAAGGGAATGGGATTCCCCTCCTATATCTTCCATCACCTGAAAGTTTTCAGTGCACAGCTAACACAGCTGTTCCTTCACTGACCGCCTGTGATTTAACGCAATAATGATTTTGTTGCGCACAGATACATTTAAAAAAAAAAAAAAA
>NW_009693585.1:0-887 GCF_000703405.1 Apaloderma vittatum
TGATGTCCCCAAAGTCCACAATGACCCCGATGTCCCCAAAGTCTCCAATAACCCCAAAGTCCCCGATGTCCTCAATGTCCCTGATGTCCCCAAAGTCCCCAACGACCCCAATGACCCTGAAGTCCTTGATGTCCTCATTGTCCCTGATGTCCTGGATGACCCTGATGTCCCCAACGTCCCCAATGACCCCAAAGTCCCTGATGACCCCAAAGTCCCTGATGTCCTCATTGTCCCCAAAGTCCTCAATGTCCCCAAAATGTCCAACAACCCCGATGTCTCCAATGACCCTGATGTCCCCGAAGTCCACAATGTCCCCAAAATCTCCAATGTCCCCAATGACCCTGATGTCCCCAATGACCCTGATGACCCCAGAGTCCCTGATGTCCTCCTTGTCCCCAAAGTCCATAATGTCCCCAATGACCCTGATGTCCCTGATGACCCCGATGTCCCCAAAGTCCTCAGTGTCCCCAAAATCCCCAATGACCCCGAAGTCCCTGATGACCCCAAAGTCCCCGATGTCCTCAAAGTACGACCATTAAGCCCCCAAAGTCCCCGATGACCCTGATGACCCCAAAGTCCTCAATGTCCCCAAAATCCCCAACGACCCCGATGTCCCCAACGTCCTCAATGACCTCAAAGTCCTCAATGTCCCCCCAAAGTCCCCGATGACCCCAAAGTCCTCGATGTCCTCAATGTCCCCAAAGACCCTGATGTCCCCTAAATCCCCAACGACCCCAATGACCCTGATGTCCCCAAAGTCCCCGATGACCCCGAAGTCCTTGATGTCCTCAATGTCCCCGATGACCCCGATGTCCCCAGTGACCCTGAAGTCCCCAATGTCCCAAATGGCCTCGTTGTCCCCGATGACCCTGATGACCCCAAAGTCC
>NW_009693586.1:0-259 GCF_000703405.1 Apaloderma vittatum
ACGTCTCGAGGAACCTCAAAAAGGGAGCTCGGACCAGCTGGGAGCACCAAAAAACCTTCTCGAGAAGGTTCCAGGTGGTCATAAAGGACCAAAAAGCCAAAAAAAGAGGATTTATGGATCTGTAGGTGACCAAAAACCACCTGAGAAGGTCCCAAAAACCCCAAAAACGTGACCCTGGACACCCCTGAAGGACCAAAATCCGTCCCGAGAAGGTTCTAGATGGTCGAGTAGGGGAGAACAGCGAGAAAAGAAAGACTGA
>NW_009693586.1:321-611 GCF_000703405.1 Apaloderma vittatum
CTGAGAAGATTCTAAATGGGACCGAGGAACCTCAAAAAGGGAGCTCGGACAAGCTGGGAGCACCAAAAAAACTTCTCGAGAAGGTTCTAGGTGGTTGTGTAGGTCCCAAAAACCAAAAAAAGAGGATTTATGGATGTGTAGGTGACCAAGAACAACCTGAGAAGGTTCTAGATGGTTGTGCAGAACCAAGAATCAGCAAGAACGGATATTTGACACCCATGGGTGACCAAAAACCACCCGAGAAGGTCCCAGATGGGACCAAGAACCCCAGAAACGTGGTCCTGGACACC
>NW_009693587.1:0-18272 GCF_000703405.1 Apaloderma vittatum
GGCAGGCAGGGAAGTCCCACCGCACTGACACCCACCAGTAGAGCGAGGTCCAAATGAGCAGAGAGACCAGCACCTTATAAAAAAACCCAACAACAACAAAAAAACCAAACAGTCCAAACTGTTTATTATTCAGGAAATTTAGTAACTATTTTTCCCCTCCCCATAGTGGCATTACCTTTCTTTTGATATTAGATCCTTGTCAGAGGCCCTAACTTTCAGGCTGCAGGGATGAGACAAAGATTTAAGGAGCTGCTGGTTGAGACCATACCGTAAGTTTCTTTCAGGATATTTCCAGGCATTTTGCAAGAGAGCAAAAAGTATCAAGTTAGAAAGAAATAGCCTACAGGTTTCTGTGAAGGCAGACAACTTTGATGCTTTCATTGGATCCGTTATTTATTACTCTGGATTGAACTGTCTGCCCTCTAGCATATTTCAATATGTTTATTCATGCCACAAGGACCGCTAATAGAGCATCTCAGGAAGAAATACTATAACTCAGTGCCAAGTGAGGGCATCTTCAGCCAGAAGGCTCAAAATGCTTAACAAAGGAAACTGAGGCAAAGCACAGTTAAGCAAATTGCTCCAAAGTATAAATGAAATAAAAGATAAAACATTTTTAGATTTTCTTGGCTTAACCAAAGTGCAAAACTCTTCCTGCAGAAATAATACTAAAGGAACAGAAAACTGCAAGGCAAACAACAAAGACCCAAATCAGATTAAAAGCAACAGACCTTTCAAAGTAGTCTTGTTGATGCGCATTTCATTGTTTTCTATGAAGCTGATAGGAAATCTTCTCTATTTATTTTAATTCTCAGCTGCTAGTCCTCAGCTGCAGATACATTAAACTTTTTTTTTTAATTTTAAACTAAAGACAACTAAAACACACTCTCCCACCTCAACCTTCCAGCATCCATTAAATCTTCTCACGCCACCCAGAGACCTCCCTTGACAACCCACTCGTCATCTACTGAAATATCCTCATAAACCACAAAGATGATTTTCACACTTCAGCTAATCTATCTCCTCAAAGAGAAGTAGAGAGTATAGTGAAGCCCATCGAGCCAGGAATTTGCTGGCTTAAAGAAGGAAAAAAGTGGAGTTTCTTATTCCTGCCAGCATGTGATGTTGGTAAGCAAAATGGATTAAAACAGCAGTAATGCCCACTACCTCATTTTTGCTGTTTATAGTACGTAGTGTAACTCTGAGGTCTTTTAACACTACTTTTCCTCTGTAGGAATTAAGCTGATTACAAATAAGCTTTCCACAAAAGCACATTTCATCTTCAGTGGAGCTAGAACAATCTGCTCCTGCTTAGAAGTCAGCAATGTACCTGAACTCAAGATCTTTAGAATCACAGCCCATCCCTGAGCCTTTTCTGCACTTGTTACTAAACACCAAAATGGTACTTTGCCAGCTGGTCACATCAACACTATCCAACCTGCAGCCTTCATGCAGCCCATACAGTACATTCATCGGCTTCACAGCTTCCTCAAGGGGGGTCATGTTTTCAGCATAAGCCAGGAGTGTCACAGCTTGGATCAGCTGTCTCAGTGGCAGCAGAAATCTTCTCCTAAACAACACTTTCCCAAGGTACATCAAGGCCCTTTCCACCTTGAGTGTCAACATGTGTGCCTAGCAAACATGCTAGCTTCAAGAAATGCGTTTAGTCATTTGCGTTCAAGTGCATTCAGCCTGTGACTAGACAGGAATGTGCTTCTTGAGAAGCGTTCCTGATGTGATGGGGAGAAGCTTTCTGTGCATCAAAACTACAGTTAAAAAGTGGTCCTTTGAGATGCTTATCCATGTGGATTTCATATCAGCCACAGGAATATAGAACTGGATTCTTTTAAAAGAGACTCAGATGTTGAAAGCCAGCATTCACTCGGCACACCTTGCTTCCTGTTGCAAGAAAAAAAGTATAACCTGTATTTAAGAGCAAGGACCTCAGGAGTAACTTTCTGATCAGTACAGATGGAAGGCAGGACACACAATGCATGTGGATAACAAATCCTGAAGAATTGCAGCTACTGTAAGGTAAATAGCCACCTTTTTTTTCCCCCTGAATATTGACACAATTTCAATTTGGGGGGTTTGCAAGCACTTACATCAGTAATAGAAAATTGATAAGGGCTACCTAAAAAGAAGAGATGCCACATTTCCACTCAGTTTACATTTGGCCCACAAACCTAAACAGAAAAATTACACTTTCTCCCATTCTTTCTGTGGAAATATCTGCCAGACAGGCCATGAAGGAATGTGGGGAGAGAAAACCCCTACCCACTCAGAAAAATCTTTCCTGGGTCGAGTACTCAAGAGGCACTTACTGAGATCTTTGTTATTCATTCAGCAAACACCATGAAGAGAGTCTTAAAATACATGTGAACAACTGTTACTGGTCACAATAAAAAGTCAGTGTCACAACATCCAAGATTTTACTTCACTCTGAGCAGGACATGTTTTAGGGAAGGAAATATGAAGGTAAACAAGGTGAATGAAGCCAAAGACAACCTGCACCAGAAACTAGGTAATGCTAGAGAATAGCCTTGTTTTGATAAGTTTCATCTGTACTTATCTTAACAATGTTACTATAAATGCTGGGCCATCAGGAAAGAAGTCTTCACTAAAGACAGTAGAGAACATACATTCAATGTTTCTAACAGATGTTTCATTAACTTATCAGCACGACCATCGTTTCATGTTGATGGATGATGATAAAGTCACACCAACAATGAAATCAGCCTCGGAAATCAGCCTGATTGGAGAGACAACAGCATGTGGGACAAGTGACACTGTTCAATGGAGGATCTTACCTGTGCTTTGTACAACCTGAAGTTCGCACCTGAACTGCGAGCATCTGGTTTCAGAATGGTTTAGGACAGAGAGATTTGGTACCACCTTGCTCTGCCATAAGCTTGTTGCTTCTCACCTGTAAGGGTTAAATCCATTAACTCTTCAAATTAGACTGTCCACATTGATTGTATTGAGGAAGCAGATGGCTTACTTCACCATCACATACAGAGTTGTAACTTCTCATGTCCGCCATATGAATGAGGCTATGACTATGCTGTCACATCCAGGCTTTTACAAGCACGCTGTTACTACCAAACATTTAATAACTTTTCAAGATTTTGGTGCTGGAACCCTTGTCCTGACATTTCGTTTTGCAGATACACCAAATATAGCACATCTGGAATTGATTGAGACTTCTGGTGTGGCATAGATTTGCTGTTCCTGTCTCCCAGCGATGTTGGAGTGCTGAGAGCACAGCAGCACAACAGACACTAAGCTCAGTGCTTAGTTTCATGCCCACAGGCAGGCCGAGACCACTCATGTAGTGGATAATCTCATCTTCAGTCACGGTGTTCTGTGACAGCAATTTACCACAGTAGCAACCTACCTTCCCAGATGCTAAACTGTTCATTTTAACATGGGCACATGTACTCATCCCTCAGTTCAGGAGGTTGGCATTTGGTTTTATATAAAATAACTGTGAAACCAAAGCTGCTGCCTAAAAGTAAAATGATGAATGAATCTGCCATTTGCATAATAATATGTGATTGCTGCAGGTAGAATTATTTTTGGTTGGCACAAAACAGAGAAAAAACTTTTCTGTCAAAGCTTCCATATTATGACCATTAGCATAACGAAGAAAACCAACAGAAAAGATAGGAAAGGATCTTTTGTGCATATAAAGAGAGTTTTCCATTAGTTCAGCTGTCATCTGGCCACCAAAGGATTATGTGACAGAAACCTTGGTTAGAAACTCAAAGTTTAACAAAAGTCTTCTCTCCCAATCTAGTGAATTAAAAAAACAAAACCAAAACCACAAAAGCTTTCATTACATCGAAGAAAGTCACATAAGATCACAGCTTTGCTGCAGTATTTCCCCTGAAACTAGTGCATGCAACTAGTGAAGTCCCATGCTGTAAGAGATTTCTAAAAGGACGAAAGGAGATGCCTGCATCCTTCCAAGACATTTGACTACACAATAAAATGACATTCTTCTTGCAGCTATTATTGCCAAGGTCACCCAGAAAGAAGCAACAAATCAAATAATTTAAAGAAAATTACAGTCCAATACAGCAGGAAGAGGGTGTTTGTTTTGCCATCAAGAATAGAAAACCTTTTTTGCTAGCCTCCTTCTATTAGCATGCTAGACTCTCTCAGTGAAGCAATCAGTCATGAATAAAGAGGTAGGCAGCATCCAGGAACTCAAATGCAGAGACATCAGTATGCATGCAAGAACTACCTGCTGTGCTGAACACATATCTGACCAAACTGGACTACTGAAACAGCATGTTCATTAAGGCCAAGACTCACACCCACCTGGGTCCACATTATTGCTATTGCAGAACCACACACGGATCCTCTTTGAGGAGATATACGGATGAGTAGAACACACAACAGAGCAGTAATTAAAAACAGGAATGAGTCATTTGGAGTGGTCTTTTGGCTCCTGCTGATCATACAGAAACTACTGAACTTGGTATTGTAGCTTATCAAAACCAACCTGTTTTGGAAAACCCCCATTTCAGGAAAACATCCAAAGGCTTTGGATCTGTGGATTAGATTTGGCTTTGGCTAATGGTTTCCAAGCAGATTTCTGCAGACAAAGTCATCTAGCAAATGGCAGAGATCAGAAAAGTTAAAGTTTCATATTATAATACAGTCCTCAACAAATTAGACACAGAGTTCCCTACAGAAGCTGACATAAAGGCTTTCATCAGCAGTATTTACTGCTGTACTGTGTCAGGATCATGACAGCCCTAACCAAGGATAAGAAAACACTGGCTCTGATAACTTGTAGTCTCAAAACATTAAGACGCAGATCAGTGCCCAAGGACCCCATTGCACTGTGCTTCTTTAAACTTTCAGCTCATTCATATCAACTGCATAACCTTGAATGGAGACAACCATAATCCTACTAGGGAGCTCTGCTTGAATTGTTTGTAGATAGACATACACTGAATCAGAACTATGAAAAAGGCCTTCTGGAGAATCTGAGAACCCAGGTCATAGTGTTTGAAAACTAAATATACTTCAACCACATCTTCAGGGGCTACAAAAAGAAACTCCAGTACAATGTACAATGTATGTACACTCCAGTTACTTGAGGCAGGGACGTATGCAGATGCTGGCGCAGTGCCAGAGTTAATTTATGAGGACAATCATAATTTGGAGTCTCTGATGAAGAAACCACTGTTTCTGTATTTAGAATTCCCAGTAAATTCTGTGCTCTAAATTGGGAGCACACAACCGGGAGTCACTAGCATCTTCCGACAAGCGATGACTTTTTAGAAATCACTGTCTGCAAAGATAAATGTCAAGTGCATAGATGTTTTAGTTAGATCCCCTTGGACTGTGGGGGCTTCATTTTGTTCCCCATCCCTGTCTTCCAACTCAGGGGACTGCATACCTCGAGAACAACCAGTCTTTACTATTAAAGACTAAGGCAAAGAAGACATTAAGTATCTCAACCTCTTCCTTATCCTTTGTAACAAAGCTTCTCCCCACATCCAATACAGGATGGACATTCTCCTTTGCCCTCCTTTTGTTGCCAACGTTTTTACAGAAACATCTTTTATTGCCTGTTACAGCAGTAGCTAAATTAAGTTCTAGTTGGGTTTTAACCCATCAGATTTTGTCCCTGCATAACCTCACAACATCCTTGTAGTCCTCTTGATTTGCCTGCCTCTTTCTCCAAAAGCCATAAACTCTCCTTTTTCCCCAAGTTCCAGCCAAATTTCTCTGTTCAGCCAGGCTGCTCTTCCCCATCAGCTAGTCATTTGGCACATGGTGATGGCTTGTTCCTGCGCCTTTAAGATTTCTTTCCTGAAGGATGTTCACCCTTTCTGTATTCTTTTGCCCTTCAGGACTGCCTCCCAAGGGACTCTGACAATCAGGATCCTAAACAGGCCAAAGTCTGCCCACTGAAAGTCTAAGCAGTTTTGCTGACCCCGCTCCTTCTCTGAGAATCAAAACCTATCATTTCATGATTTCTATGCCCAACTCAGCCTCCAACCATCACATCATCCACAAGCCCCTCTCTGTCCACAAACAACAGGTCCAGGAGGTGCCTTCCCTAGTTGGCTCCCTCACCAGCTGTGTCAGGAAGTTTTCTTCCACACACTCCAGGAACATCCTCGACTATTTCTCTGCTGTGTTGTACTTCCAGCAGACATCTGGTAAGTTGAAATCCCCCACAAGATAGGGACCAGCAATCATGAGACTTATCCCAGCTGCTTATCAAATATTTTGTCTGCTTCTTCATCGTGGTTGGGCAGCCTATAATAGACTCCTATCATGATATCTGCCT
This sequence comes from Apaloderma vittatum, assembly GCF_000703405.1. Taxonomy (NCBI): domain Eukaryota; kingdom Metazoa; phylum Chordata; class Aves; order Trogoniformes; family Trogonidae; genus Apaloderma; species Apaloderma vittatum. The sequence continues at coordinate 6,317 of NW_009693587.1, forward strand.
TGCTGGTCCTTCCCTTGATTCTTACCCATAAACATTCAATCCTACCATCACCACCATTAAGCTCTAGACAATAAAACACTCCCTAACATACAGGGCTGCCCTACTGCCTCTCTGTACCTACCTATTCCTTCTGAAGAGTTTATAGCCATCCAGTGCAGTATTCCAGTTGTGAGTCATCTCACCATGTTTCTGTAACAGCAACTGCAAAGGTGTGTTAAGATTTCCTGTATCTCCACGAGCACTGTGTTAACTTCTCTTATGGAACCTATTGTAGGACCTTTGCAGAAATCAACCATGTTAAAAAGTGCAACAGCAGCCACATCCATAAGAGCAATAATGGTGTGCCTTACTTTTCTTAGCTCCCATGCAGAATAATGCAGCTGTTAAAACACTGACAAAAGGGAGCCACAAAGTGGGAGGGCCACAAAAATGATCCAGGGGCTAGAACACCTCTGCTACAAGGACAGGCTGAGGGAGCTGGGATTGTTCAGCCTGGAGAAGAGAAGACTCCAGGGGGATCTTATAACTGCCTTCCAATATCTGAAGGGAATCTACAGGAAGGCTGGAGAGTGACTTTTTACAAGTGTCCAACAGTAGGACTAGGGGAAATGGATTTAAACTGAAGGAGAATAGGTTTACATTGGATCTCAGAAAGAAATTCTTTAGTACAAGGGTGGCAAGACTCTGGAACAGATTGCCCAGAGAGGCAGTGGATGCCACCTCCTTGGAGATGTTCAAGGCCAGGTTGGATGAGGCCTTCAGCAACCTGGTCTAGTTAAGGGCATCCCTGCCCGTGGCAGAGAGGTTGGATTAGATGATCTCTAAGGTCCCTTCCAATCTAAGAGATTCTATGATTCTATGAAAAGTTTTGTAAAGCTACTTAAATACACACTGTTATAACTGTGCCCTTTCCTAATCCACTGCAACTAATTTGAAACCAGGGACTATTTTGAATACGTTTATTCTTTCCAGAGGACATTACCTTGGACTTGTCTATAGTGAGTTTGTTTTCCCATCATTCTGTCTCCATGCACTCTGCTCCTCTAGTCTTCACTAACTTTAGAAACTCTTTCATCATAAAGTTCTTGCATGACAGTTCTCTTCTTCAGATCCCTAACAAGGAAAATACAGGTCTCAGCACAGATCTGCAGACACTTAGTCCACAACTTCTTGTTTTGCAGTATTGATTCTTTCCGAATCACCTCACTACAATAATTAACTAAATAGCTTTTTTTTTAAAAAAAGCGCAACTTGACTACGTAGACATCTCCTCCCTCTCCCCGCAGTTTTACTATCTCAGTCATGTAAGACTGCAATCCTTCAGCACAAGTGCCATAGGCCTAGAATGGTTACGAGCTGTTGGAGCACAGTATGAGCTCAATTTACGCTGCAGTACACCAATTTCAAACACGGCGTCTTAAGTGCAGTGATACACTTAAATATGCTGGCACAGTACTAGTAGGACTTTCATTACCTTTTAACATATACTACTACCCCCTCTTTGGAAGAGGGTGTTTCCTTTTAGCAATTTCCTTTTGCCACGCATTTCCCAACATGCCATGGTCCACAGGTCATTGTCTGTGGGTGTTGTGAAGCCTAAGGTAAGTGCAAGCTAACACCACCCCTCCACCACTGAGCTTTCTTGAGGCTCCAAAGTGAGAGTTCATAAGGATCTGTTTAATCCCACTCTGGCTCTGACCTCAGCACAATTTTGTAAACAAGTAATTCTGTATTTTTTTACAGAAAGTTCTCTGCTTTCTCAGCCTAAAATTTCTTTCACATGGGATCACATCTTTTCTCCCGCACCTTTCCTAGAGGAATCCTAGACTTGATGATGAACTGAAAATCCTGGAGCTCCCTGCTAAACCAAACAGCAGGTGGAAAAGGAGCAGCTGAAGCACATGTCATTTCTCACAGCTGTATCTTAGACCTGACCAGCAGGGTGGCACAGGTGGCAGAAGTGAAATTCAAGTTCACTCTCTGGATTCTTTGGAGTGACTATCAAAGAGGTCATCTTGTAGAGCAGTCACAGGGAGTTTCAGAATATGGATATCCATACCCGTAAGACACACTGACTCGCTTCACACAAACTAGATGCAAACACAAAATCACACTGAGCTTGAAGACACAACAGGGAGAAGCAGTAATTTCTCTCTTCATCTCCGAGAGCATTTTGATTTGTAAGTCTGTGCTTTTATTCTGGTTACCCAAGAATACATTCAACCATCATATCAAACCTAAGCATCTACTAACGGGATGAGTTGTCCATCTGTAACATAACCACATGCACAGCTAAGGATGTTCTGCAGAACATTACGCATCTTTCTGGTAGTTTTTGATCACCTCAGCTTCTTGTAGTCGTCCACACAAAAACCCCAAAACCTGTTTGGCCACCTTATATTCTGCTTTTGTGGGATTTGTTTGTGAGTTGTGATTGCTTCTGCCCTCTCTCTTTGACTATCCAGACAAACTCAGTGCTGGCCCCAGTGGAAATACCTGGCTTCATGAACACTTTTTTAATGCAAACATCTTCAATGTTCTACTTGGATTTTCCAGAAGAAAAAAAAGTTGTTGCTTTAAATCAACATGATTAAGAAGATACAAATAACAAAATGTCTGTTCCAAGGAAACAAAAGTCCTTGTAACTATTCAGCAGTTTCTATTGAAATCCCACCAGTCTTCTTATTTCTTTATAGATGGGGGTAGCCAGTTCTTTGGCTTTCTCTGCTCCATCCTCTAAGACCTTTAACAGATGGGATTTGTCTTCCTGGAGTTTCTTGATTTCATTCCTGATAGGTGCAAATTTTTGAATAACTGAGTCTGCTACCACCATTTTGTAGTGAGCAGTGTCAAGACCAGCAGACTGGTGCACCACTTCTTTAATGCTAAGCCCCGTTACTGCAGCATGAATGGACACCAGATTGGAGACACCAGGGCGACTGGCTGGGTCGTAGGTCACCTCAGAGGTAAAGTCAGTCACAGCTTTGCGGAATTTCAGCACTATTTCATCAGGGCTGTCTGCTATGTTAACAGTTGCTAACTTCTGCGGGTCTGATTTGGACATCTTCACTGCTGGATCTCTGAGTGATTTTATTTTCTTCGTTGTACCTTAAATTAAAAAAAAGAAAAAGGGAATAATTATGAACACACATAGACAATAGTTTCTTATGAAAATTGCTAAGAACACTTTGCAGTAGCATGATAAAGCTTTCTGTTTATCCTGGCTTAAAAACGAGTTGTGAGCACAATCATGTATGCTCCTATTTAGTCCTTATGCCCTCCCTGTCCTTCTAATCCACCTTTCTCCTCCCATAAACTAAATGAAAACCTGCTCCCTTTCTCCCTTCCTCACTAAGCAGAAACTTCTGCTGGGACATTTCCTAATATCTTCTGTGGCTACAAGAAGATTTTCCCCAAAACTCCCTAATCCTTACTATTCCTGGCACTGGGGACAAGTTACCTAAAGAGCACTGCGTATTACTGAAAGGTTCTGCAACAGTGGAGAAACAGGTGGTAAAAAAGAACCTCAGAACTTAGATAAACCCCAGTTGATCTCCTTATTTTAGGAAACTCTTTTACCCGAAATCTCTTGGTAATTCTCCTAAATATCAATGATGACTGTTATTAAAAGTTCCCTAACTGAACACTAACCAGCTCCATTAGAGGCAAAACACTGTTCAGGTAAGAAAGGTGTGGGTATTGTATAAATGGCTAAGATAAAAGTGTATATATGAAATAGAACAGGGGGAAATACTGCAAAATATTACAGTAATACAGGGAAATACTGCAAAGTACTTTCTTTGACAGCATCGACTCAACGTGTTTCAGTCTTTCATCAAGAAACATCATTCACGGAGTATCACCGATGTAGAAAGTTCTCACATCAGTTGTTTCTAAACACCTAATACAGCCAGCTAAGTTACCCATGTATTACTCATAGCTGGCCTATGTACTCAGTGAAAGGACAAGTGTTCTTACAGGGTACAATTCAGGCTGCCCCAGGAAGTTCCCCGTTCTGAATCACCTTTCGTCTTGTTGCTGTAAATTTAAAGGAGTCCAGGTAATCTAACTGCCTACAGCTGGTGTGTTTGAACAGGTCCCTATCTCCTCCATTCACCTAGGATATTTCATTGGTTTCCATATACCTGTAAACTTATAAGGGTGTGCTTTTCATGAGGGAAGTGAAAATGTTTGGTTTGTTTTTTAGATTGAGCTTTTTATTTCCTGGGAGACAGTTTCACCTGCATCATAGGCTACACTCACTCCTCATTACACTGTTTAGCCTTTAGTTTTCACCAGAAACTGCAGAGCTTGCAATACCCAAGTATTCTCTAATCTCCACCCTTGGTCTAACATGATTTTTGTCACTGAGGCTTGAAAATTGAGAAAGGTTTATTACTGCCTGTCTTTCTAAGGTGAGAGCTCCTTGCCCTTTTGGGGGCGAAGGTCTCTGCTGTGCATTCCTCTACATTACTTACAACAAAGATGCAATGCTTCTTCCTTGCACAATTCTTCACGTTTCTTAACAAACGTGCCATTTGCGCCATCTGACTCCTCCTCACCCCCTGGCCTATGACCTTGTAACTCAAAAATGGCTGAGAAGATTTTCCTTATAAGTCTGCCTGAGTTCAAGATCAAAAAAGGAAAGTCTAAGCTCTGTAAAAGACCATAACTGAAATATGCAAGTATATATTAAACACAGTAAAAGGATTTTTTGAGCACTGCACCAATACACCTACAAGCTGTTTATCATGCTTAATGTAAACATCTACCACTCAGACATGGAAACATTTTGCTTGCTCGAGGTGTCTTGTCTTGTTGCTTACATGTCTCCTGACCTAGCAATGTAGAGCAGAGACCCTACTCTTAATAAAATGTCGAACGCTGAAGAGCAAGGCTGACTGGCAGCAGCAGAGTGCATCTGGCCCCCTGGACTAGAATACCAGACGTCACATACATTCCTCTACGAGGGATTTGTAAAGCCTTATGTCTATCTTGGGAGTTCAGTTTCACAGCCTCTAGTCTCTTGTCAGTTTTTAATTTTCCACTCAGCATCAGTTTGCTTCCTTTTCTTAGACCCTGAAACTATTTCCACGATATTTAAATCCATCTTCAACCTTGAAGTGCAGTTAAAAAGGAAGGAGAAAACAAAAAAACACCACCAAAAAACAAGACCAGCTCACTTAAAATGGCTTTGGGCACAGGAAAGAATTCTCCATATTTCTTGTTGAAATGTTGTGCTATATCTTGGGCTAGTTCCAGGTGCAGGACTTGATCTTCTCCAACGGGAACATGTGTCGACCTTTTAATAAAAGACAGATACAGGAAACTCAGTAAAGCTCTCTTGCTCTACTGAAATGTTACTCAGGACTGTCACAGCTTCTGCCATGACTGAGGGCCAGGCTGAATCAAGCACTCAGCCCCGGCTAGATACAGGTGCTGTGGGAAGAAGATCCCAAACTGACTGTATCCCAGGATGAGTCTGCATTTTGTGTTGAACTGAAGCAATTGCCAAGGGCGAAAATAGCCCTTTGCGAAAACACACAGGGCAAAGATACCAGTAAGAACAAGTCATTAAACTCAGCTCAAAGAAAGTTTTTTGTAGCATCTCCTGCTGTCTCTCTGGAGATCAAAGAGTACGTGTTAAGAAAGATCTGCAAGGCATAAAGCGCAAACACCTTGCCTTGTCAGGTCTCAGAAAAACATAATTGTTGTTGAGAAGTTAGTACTGTGGATTTATCAAGGGAGGGAAAGAAGAGAGTGGTTATTCCTCATGGGTCACCACTGAATAAATATCATGTGGGCCAGTGCCTCTATTGCCACAAGTGTTATCATTCATAGACTGGAACTGTTAGGATCAAAGGATCATTTGATCTTCTGTATTGAACTCAATAGCTTGAATGCAGTTCTGGAGGAAAACACAATCTGCATCAGAGGACATGAGGAGGTGAAGAATCCATTACTTCCCCTGGTGATTCTTTCCCACAGTTAATCATACTCACTAAAAATGTATGATTCTTTTAGATGAGGCAGACTTGAAGTCTTGCCAGCTTTTGATTACTCTCCCTTCCCCCAGGAGATTTTTTTTCTAAGGGTATTCAGCTCTGAATCCTGGATATATTCCAGTGTAAGAAAGTTCACTATGCATCTTTTAAGTTCCTAGAAAATTTCAGCTCAACACGGTACTCCTTCTGATTCCGAATTACTGGGCTGACATCCAGGAATCAATTTGTCCACCATTATTCCCCACTAAACAGTCAGCAAAGGAAACTAAAAGCAGTTACAGTAGCCAATAGGAAATCACAGTGGCCTACAACTAACAGAAAGAAAACCAGTTACCATAATCAATATACGGTAAGCAGATCAAAATAAGTGTTACCATATGCCAGAACGGTTCCATATTTACAAAGTTTGCCACTAAACATAAAACACATTGTCTTTCTAAATGCCTCTGCATGATTCTTTGCCTTTTTCCTTGCTGTTTAATATTTCTGTCCTGGTGCTATTTTTATTCCTTTCTGTCATATATTTACCTTCTGTCCATTTTCCTGTCTCTTTGATCCTTGGTTCATCTGAATTAGTACTGTTTCTCCCCCTCCTCCAGCTCTTAATTCTTCTTCATGACTACCATTCTCTTCCTGTGTTTCCACTTCTCCTTGAATCTTGTTCATTATATTATGTTTTTACATTAAAACATTTTTTTTAATTCAAGATATTACGTTACATTTCTTCAAAGAGACATTGTTTTTCTTTCACTTCCTTGTTTTGTGCTCTGTCTGGACAGCCTGCTGTTAATACACGTGGTAGCAAACAAACCACAGGCTTCACTAAGGAATGATGAATCCCATTATCTTATTAGAGATGGAAGAGATATACATGGTTGGGCTCAATCAAAACAAGGTGATTTCTGATATAGCTGTCTAAATTTTACCCTTAAATACTGCTTGGCAATTAAATGGGACTCACTGCCTAGAAGATGATTTTAATGTTTAAATTTCATTCTGACTTTCGCTTGCTTCCCTTTATTTTTAGTTAAAATTCAAGTGAATAGAAACATTACTGTTTTACCCTACTAATGATACTTTGGATTAAACTTCTCTAGATACATATTTCCGGCTTAACAATTAGCTAATCTTGGTTGTGCTGATCTCCTCAAGTCTCTGTCCTCATAGTTTTATATTACTTCTCTGTCCCAACAAAATATTCAAAGTTCACCTTTTTCACCATTTTACACAAAAATAATTAATACGCAGTGCATTTTCTCTAACATTTACTTACTGAGACTGTTTAAAATGAACTACAAAATACAAGCAGTCATGATAATGCACTGAGAGTTCTATCAGCTAGGCTACAAACTTAGGCACGGTAAGTCACCAGTCCCTCATTCCACTGCAGCACACAGTACACTACAGAGGAAATCAAACCAGCCCAGGTACCACAAGGTGAAGTAAATTATTCGCTTTTTCATCAGTATCAACAGGCCTACATAGAATCTCACACTGATATGGCTATACTATATTAAGCCAGTTTAAGTATCTCTATAGGACGCTGCATAAAGGAAAGCATAAGTACTTAAAAAAAGCACGTGTGTGAGCATGCAATATGTATAATTAAATATCACTGTGTTATAACTCCCTGAGAATTATTCTGAAGTGACCAGCTTTTTCTCTTTACAGCTCTGCCAGTTGCTTTCAAACCAGGCTAGATTTCAAACAGCCACTTGAGAGGTAAAAAGCTGTCATCCATTTCCAATCTTCTGATCTAATCACACCCAGCTCCCCCACTTAATAATTTAGCATGTTGACCTGATGAACATTCATTCTAATGCAGCTGAACAGACATTGCCCATGGGCTCACATTCTGCCTCTTACTTGTACAGCAAAATATCTGCTGCTTGAAGCACAGGGTAAGTCAACAAACCAACACTTCCTTCATTATTCTGGCTGGCACGCTTCATCTGTATGCAAAAGAAAAACAAAGGAATCGCACTCTTGGGTAACAGCATCACAGTCTGTGATTTTAATTACTTAGAATTCCAACTAACTTGATTAACTTTTCGTGTAATTCTAGACACACACACATATCCCATTTTATGTCCTATATTTATGAATTTTCCTACCCTGTTCTGATATTGTAGTGGGGAGAAAATACAGGCTTGTGTTTTCTTTCTGTTTGTAATCTTACCAAAGAAAATTATTCCAAACACAAACCAGTCAGACTGGGTTGCTACACTTATTATTGATAACCCCTACTTTTTAAATACCATTTTCAGAAATACATTTTTGAAATACTTTATAATATAGATATAAAAAGGCATTAATACCTGTGTTTCACAGAAAAGAGATCAAGACATAGTGATCACACACAGTCACCAGAAGTGTCAGTGACAGCTAGAACCCAGAACTAGAGAGGCAGAGGCCATGTTCTCTCCATTAGTTCATGCTGTTCCCCACAATCCATCCACTCTCCTGAAGTCCTTTACTGCTCTAGGATATGGACTATTTAAATTGAGATAGTCAGTCTACAGAAACTATTTCCATTCTAGCAACAGTGCATCTACTTTTTATTTTAGCAATAGTTAAATAGACCAAACCCCCTAAAATCTTACTTATTTCATTAAGACTACAGAAATACCTTTAGATTTTTCTCATCCTCTCATATAGATTCTGGCTTCTGTCTACATCTCTAAGTGTTTAGGGTTCAGGGGACCTAATTTGCAAAGTCTAGCACCTGTAACACTTATCTGTAGATTTGAAAAGTCAATCCAGTCAAAGCTGGATTTAAGAGCTTAACTTTAGAACCTTAGGTTTGAAAAGGTTGGCTTTAATCTATGCCATGCATTAACGCTGGTTGCTGTATTTAAGTTTTACTGTTTTTATTTAATTAAGAAGAAAAACACGAAAAAAGAAAACATCTGGACGTATTTAAGACTCCTCTGAACTCTGCAAGCCAAACTGCTCTTAAGATTTTTTTCCTTTTTTGATACTTCTCTCTCTTGCCTTTTGGGTTTTCTGCTTACTAAATGCCAAAATAAAATACAGAGAAATTAAATGAAAGAACTCTATTGATGGAGTCATCCTGATGCAGTACCAAGATTAAGAAGATGAACACTTGAAACTTGTAAAGGCAAACATTTAAGGTGCATTAACTTTATCACTCAGCACATTTTAAATATTTATAATTTAGAAATTATGAAGTATTAAAATTTTTGTTAATGTAGGATGTATAATATATAAATTATTATAATTTACATAAAATGATCCTATTATTATTCCTATTCCACTGTATGATTATTTTGCACCATCTTTCGTAAAATCTACAGAACAGTCACTCTTCATGGTGGGGAAAAAAAAAAGCAAGGCTCAAGGTTTCCACTGCAATATCTTGTAGTTGTTTTGCATTATTAAATAAGCATTGAAATAACTCCAAGCATTCCAGCAGGATCAGTTTGACAACACTAAACAAACCTTCTACTTAGTACAGCTTCTGTAAGTCTTTGCCAAAAATATTACCCCATACTTTCCAGCAGGAAAACATTCATTGATAGCAACAGACCTGGAAAGATATATTTTCCTCCCTCCACTACAGGACTAGAGAATTACTTAAACCTAAAGCAAGGATAACCAACGTACAGTTTGTACTTGATAGATAACTACTTCAAGGACAATAGTTCTACTGAATTCCCATGAATTTCCTTTCGATTTATGAAACTGTCCATACCTTCCACTGGGGCAAGCGTAGCAGACGTGGCACAGCAGTTAAGCACCCAAGAATCCAGGCAAGTTCTGCATGCTCAGAAACCTGGAAGTACAAAGTCAGAATCTATTCGAATCTTCTACATTTATATGCGTATTTTCTCAAAATCAATACAGATAAATAGTAGTAGAGATTAGAAAGCCATTTATTTTTGTCTAGTATTTTTTCATATGGTTAGGTGACATGCTAATGGAAAGTTCTGGACACAGCACAGACAATGCACAACATTCAAGCAGCATGCTGAGGTTCTTGATCCTATCCACTCATATTTTATTAAAGAAGGAAAATGCTGTAGCAGTAAGAGAGCTGAACACATATGTAAACCAACCAAGTGCTGGCCACTGTGTCACAGCCTCCCCAGACTTGGAGATGATACATTAATAGTTCCAAAACCTCTTTGCCTTTCTCGTTTCCACTGCCAATAAGTTACCCAAACCTCCTTTCTTCCACAACAGGGTCCTGAACACAGTAATTTTCCTTAACTATCCTCACCAGTCTCACCTGAGCCTTCCACCCACACAGAATCACAGAATTGTTGAGGCTGGAAAAGACCTCTGAGATCATCAAGTCCAGCCTATGACCCAACACCACCACATTGGCCAGACCAGGGCACTAAGTGCCACATCCAGCCTCTCCTTAAACACCTCCAGGGACGGTGACTCCACCACTTCCCTGGGCAGTGCGTCCCAGTGCCTGAGCAGCCTCTCCGTGAGGAAGGGCTTCCTGAGATCCAACCTAAACCTGCCCTGATGCAGTTTCAGGCCGTGCCCTCTCGTCCTGTCACTGGTTGCCCGGGAGAAGAGCCCGACCCCCACCTGACTGCACCCTCCCTTCAGGGAGCTGTAGAGAGTGATGAGGCCCCCCTGAGTCTCCTCTTCTCCAGGCTAAACACCCCCAGCTCCTTCAGCCTCTCCTCACAGAACTTTCCCTCCAGTCCCTTCCTCAGCCTCGTTGCTCTCCCTTGGACCCGCCTCAGCACCTCAAAGTCTTTCCTGAAGTGAGGGGCCCAGCCCTGCACACAGGGCTCGAGGGGAGGCCCAGGGCCCCATTTAAGTTCAGGCCAGACTGCCCTTAGTCCTTGCCTGAGCTATGTCACCCTGCAGCACAGCTGGCAGTATAGTAACTGTGGGTCCTTCACAGAAGCCTGATTTAGCAGCCAGAGAACAAGAAGAGTCAGGGCTGCTCCACCAGGCTGCAGATGCAGTCAGCCACAAGTCAGGCAGAAGCAGTTACCTCCCTGACCAGGACACAGTAGCTCAGGTGCAGTTGGAGGCCTGAGCTCAAGTGGAGCTCCAGGAGCACTGGGCAGAAGGTGCATGGGTGGAAGGTCTAGGTGAGCCCTGTCAGGGCCTCGAGTGCACCAGCAGGTCTTAATGATCCTGACCTGTCTGCAAAACAGGGATAACAGCTAACGGTTGTGTGTCTAACTTCACAGTATAGCCTGAATTATGGATTAATTTGGTGCTCAGTTCTGCAGTCCTAGCAAAACTAACACTGTTTTGCAGGTGAATGGAAAGGATCAAGTCCCCACAAACCCTTTGCTACAAAGGCGGTATGAAAAAAAGAGAAAGAAAGAAGACTCCACGTAAGCTCATGTCACAAACTCTTCATTCAACATTCCGGGGTGACCGTAGTTATAGTGAAATTTTAAGTCAGAAAGACACTAGACAGAGATGAATCCATATTTAGCTTCTTGATTTGTACCCTTCAGTTTTTGCATTTCCAATATTCCCTTTAGGATTAGTAAAATAGGCAAGCCTTGCTGATGCATATGCTCTAACTTCTTTCCAGTCATTTTGCTCTATTGCTAGCTACATATAAGACAATAATTAAAAAGAAAAAAAAGGGAAAAAAAAGAGGTGATCTATGGTTCTGCACCTTTGCTTATATGTTTGATTCACTCTTTTCAATATTGGCACATTTGGATGCTTAAGAGCTAACCATCTCAAAGATGCTCAAAGCTCCATGCTTACAACACAATACAGCAACCCAGATGGAAAGCAGTAAAAAGCATTTGTTAACAAGTAAGAATTACTGGCATTGTTAATGGCAATTCCTTTGTTTTCACATTTTAAACGTAGCAATTTTATAGCTAACAGTCAAGCTATTTTGGTTGCCAACGTTGCATAGAGGTATGTGAGCTCAAGACAACAGCTAAGTGATTAGAGATATGAAATATTCCACGTTGATTCTCTTTCCC
>NW_009693587.1:18303-31286 GCF_000703405.1 Apaloderma vittatum
TTCCCTCAGTTCTCTTTTCTTCTTTCTTTCTTTCCTTTTAATTTCCTTCTGCTTATTTGACCTGCAGTCTTCTGTGCACAAGAGAAACCACAGCAAGATGCACCAAACGCACCTTCTGCAAGATACAAAGAGTAAACTGAGCTTTGTAGAAAATACTAAGCTCAAGACCCTCATTTCATTTAGAAGGAATCACCATCTGGTGCAAAGTTGTTTCTCATTCCTTGCTTCTAGTCACGGACAGAGGGGAGATGGTGCTCTGTTGCACTTATGTCGACAAGGACTCCCTTTAAAAGCTATGCAGTCATTAAGCCAGCTCTGTAAGATGTTGCTTCCACAGCCAAGACCACACGTGTGTTTCATCGCATCAGTGGCTTTAACATTACATCAGTTACCAAAACACCAAGTGATCTAAACAGCATTTGTTGAGTTGAATACGAAGTTCTGGGTCCTAGCAAGTTGCACTCACTTCTGATCTTCAAACACACACAGTCATTTCCTAAGAAGGCTGGAGTGCTGAATACTGTGAAGAAAGCGCGTGACAAAAGGGGGAGAATATATAGAAAGTGCACAGAAGAGCAGATATTTCAGTTGGAAAAAATTTCAGTAGTGGATCCTAATGAGTTAACATTCATCACCCAAACTGCAGTAACTGTGTGTTGGTCTATGAGTCGGGAGGTACTAGGCTTAAATCACAAATCATTTGTCAGACTAAATCATGGTTCAAGCTACTGTGTTTTACTTGGCAAGACAGGCAGGTAATTGATGCATTTGGTCGGTCACCGTGCATCAGCTCAAATGTGGTTACTCATTAAGCTACAGTACTCCATCACTTTGATTGGATTACTCTGGATACAAAGAAACTGGAAGAAGTAAAGAAGTACACGATACCAGTAAAATATAGGCCCAGTCTACTTTTCCTTTTCTGGCACTGAGCAATACCAATGGATCACAACTGTAAGACTTATTCTCATGGACAAACTCAGTCAATCTCCTGCCCTGAGGCCATTTAAAATTCTGAGAAAATGTCTTCATTAAACAACCAAAACATAAGAAACAGTATCCTACTGGACCACAAGAGATGGCATTTAGGGCGAGCACGTGAGCCTATCACCTCCTACAGTATCTCTCCCTCATACTTCTCCAGCATTTATAATTATTGCCCTATAGCATATCAGAAGATATTATTCCTCGCCCAGTCCTGTTAGTATTCACGTTTCTCATGAATGTGCCTAACTCCTTTCCGAACCTGCTGATACTGCCCAATTCACAACCTCATGTAACAACAAGCTCCAGAGGTTCAAATCTGATGTGTAAAGAAGTACTTCCATTTATCCACTAAACTCTTTGCTTACTAGTTTTGCATGTCACCTGCTTCTTGTATTGCACAATTTGGTGAACAACTCCACATTCAGTTTATCCGTTGCTTCTCTGATTTTGTAAAGCTTGCATCTACACCTCAGCCTTCTCCTCTTTGAATTGAAGCATCCCAGATTTTTACATTTTCCTTTTAAGGCAGCTGCTCTATCCCTCCTAGCATTGATTCCACTTCTCTGTATCATGTCTAATTCACTTCACTAGTTTCTCTTGAGATGCAGACACTAAAGGTCTAACCAATATTCAAGATATGAGTACATTAATGTTTTGTATAGTGACAAAACACCACCCCAGTCTTGTTCTCAATACCTCTCCTGGTGATATGGCGATGATGACATATTGTTGGCTTTTTTGGAAATGATTGCAGGGTATCGCAAATGCCAATTCAGCTCAATACTGTGTAAAGAAGAGTACTTCTACCCAGATGCTTTACTTTGCATTTAAAGCTCTTTCACTACTAATTTGACTACTCACTCTGTTTTCTGAGTCCTTTGGGAGTTCCTTTCCTTGGCATAGCATTTGACTACCCAGAAGAACTTAGCATTGCCCACAAACTTCTGTTCACCACCTTCTTTGGGTCATGAATTAACATGTTGACCATAACTGCTTCCAGCACGAATTCCTCAGGGACATGACTACATTTTCAACGTGCCATTCAAAAAAAGGTGATCATTCTACCCTATTTGCTTTCAACTCTAGCCTGCTGCAAGACTACTAACGAACATTTCCTCCAATGCATCTAAAAAACCAATTGCTACAAAACCTTGTCAAAAAATTCAAATCCATTAAGTTCCTGGGATGCCTCGATGCATTCCTGTGTGACCTACTGTAGGTGATCCTGCTCTGGCAGGGGGGTTGGACTAGATGATCTTTTGAGGTCCCTTCCAACCCCTGACGTTCTGTGATTCTGTGATGCGTTATGTGCTGACTGACATCCTCATAGACTCCAGCAGTTCAGTGAAACAGGATTTCCCATTAAAAAAACCACAGTGACTCTCCAAAGAGACTCTTTACTCATGCATTTAGCATCCTATTCTTTGTTGAACACTCTATCATCCCTGGTAAGATGAAAGTAAAAATCAACAGTTTGTAATTTCTGGGGTCCCATTTAGAGCTCCACTTGTTTACTGCCAATGTGATTTCAACCTGCTATTTCTCTGGCACAGTGAACATTTATGGTGGCAGGCTGAAACACTTTGGCCACCAGTTCTGCCATTTCACATCTGAGTTTTTTTCAGACTTTCAGCTCAATGCCATCTGGTGTGTAAACTGTCTATCTTTACCTAATAATTTCTGTAAATTTACAATAAACTGACTTAACTCTTCTGACGTGCTGCTACAAAATGCATAAACTGCCAACCTTCCCAACACCTTCAGCAGCAAAGTCCAGTACCCAGAACTCAGCCTTGTTCTTAGGGCCTTATCAATGCTGACTCTCTCCTATACTTTGTGCTCACTGATCCCCTAAATAACATCACATTTTTGATGCAAGAACACTTAGTCATCACCTCTGGAGGGTGATCCTCAAATTCCTTTTTAATCCCCTTACTTTTTTTGTTTTAAAAAGTGGGACATGCCAATTTTGTATATTTTCCTGTTTTTCTAACTTAGGCAGCTTTCCCCTTCTGCAAATCTAATCTTTCCTATGACTGCCTCCTGACTTAGGGAGCGATGTAAAAGGATTTGCTAGATTAATGTTTTCTTCATGACTGGTGTCCCACATTTAACTGGTGCTTATGTTTGTGATTTTTTAATACCTATATTTTTTTAAAAATATGAGCTCCAGGATAGTTGCAACTTTCTTGCTTTTTGTCTATCTACTTCTGACAATCAAACTTCCTTTTCACCCAGATTCCCTTCTTGAAATAGAACATTCACACACTTTCTTTCGTCTGCTCTCTCCAGCCACAACGCTAAACACCGCTATAATGAGGTAGCCACTACTGGGAGACCTCCACTAAACCATGCTGAACTAGGTTCTGTGCATCACCCAAAAGCAAATGTAAAATGGCATAATTTCTAACAGATTGTAAAACTAGGAAGCATGATTTATTGCATCCAAAAATTTTATCTTTATGTCTCATTCTGATAAAGGCGAATAGTTGAAATGTAACACTATTCCTGAAGCTTCTCTCATCTCACTTAACATCTCCTGATCACTATCATCATCTTGACTGGTGGGTCAAACCCAGGAATACATTTTCTGTTAGATTCTGGTATCTTCACCCACAAGGATTTTTATCCCTCCAGTAAATTCAAACAATGAAATGAAACAACATAGAGAAAAGACATCTCATCTTTGTTTCAATCTGCCAACTGATTTTCAGCTGCTTTCTATTGTGTTAGGTAGCATTTATTATGCCATTGCAAGGAAGACATTTGTCAAAGCTACATAATTTTTCACATAATTTTCATTAAAAACAAGAGTAGAATTGTCAGAGAGGCCTTTTGCTTGCCTTTTTTTCTGTTCTTTTCTTTTTTTATTTAAAAAAGGAGTTCACTCAAAATCTAACAACTCTGGGAAATAAAAGTATACATAGTTCCATACAATTAACGTTACTCTGTGTATACCTGAACTAGTAAAACTTAATTTGTTTTGTATTTTAAAATCTGATTAACAGAAGTACCCCCTGGGTATGACATACTTCAGGAATGCTCTACTTTTCCGAAAGAAAACAGATAATAATAAGCTTAGGTCTTCTCCAGCGAAGACATCAGTTTCCCATCTGTGCCTGCTCCCCTGAATAACCCAGTATAAGAATACTACAAAATGCAGAAAACCAGAATTACATGTCCAATGAACAAAACTCACAACCAGTGACAGTTCCTGAACTGTATGCCAAACCAACCTCCAAGAATGTCACAATCGTTGGTAACTCTGAAAAACAGCTATCTAATTCATTAAATCCTTCATGCCAACTCCAGATATTTTTGTGTCCTGAAAGAATATAATAGCCTGTTTTCACTATAAACATTATTTTCTTAAGAAATACGTCTCCCAGCTTGGTTGAAAAATATTTGGAGGGCAGCCTTGTAAGTCCTCTGGTTATTGTTTCCCTTACAAAGCCAATTATTTCCCATTTATCAGTTTTCACAAAAAAGCTTAACTAGATCCACAAAGTGACTCATGCTTTTTAGATAGCCCAAATCACACTCTGTCTCAGCAAATACATCGTTTCTCTCTTTCTTCCTTCTCTGTGCTCTCATCCACTTTAACACAGTTTTCTTTCCTAATCTGTTACAAGTCTGTAAAAACCATCATTTCTCAAAGGGTCAAGATGGTCATCTCTCTGCTACTACGAGTGAAACATTTCCTCCTTCAATTTCCATTGCATCAAGCATCCCCCACAACCTGGCTTACTAATCACTAATCAAAGAGTTATTTCCAGAACAAATTACTTACATTCCTTCCTTGTGGTCCAACAAGCCCAAGTCTACAGAGTAAGACTCCTTTTATTTTATGGTGCTTTTTTTTAAACACACTTACTTAACAGAGGTGACCACTTCACAGAGGTGACCACTTCCAAAAGATAAAGAGTGGTTATCTAGAAGACACAAACATCTGTTTCTTCACCTGTCTGCTGAGTGCCCTGCTCCTTCCTATTTACAAAAAAAAAATACCCTTAATTGTTCACTTATGTGGCCACATGACATTATTAAACTCAGATCACGATTCACACTTGGGTTATCTCTGGGGTGTTATATGCTGAAGTACCACCTCAGGACTTCTCCCTGCAGATCTATTACTTTGTCCCTGATCCTAGCTACTCCCTACCAAGTTATTACTGCTATTCCCTGGCCACAGATGATGCTACGTACATGGAAAACCAATAGTTACTCTTAGTCCAATACTGAATGACTTTTCATGCTGAGATCTAGAACTGAGAAGGGGAGCAAGCAGTGAGTCTCAAGAACAATAACAAAGGGACAGACACGGATACTGTAAGCAGATCTGAAAGCAGGCAAAGCAGCAAGACTGGAACTCCGCTTTCTGAGACTTATCATACCAAGCTGTGCGCTGGCAGTTGAAGTGGCTTCCTGCAAGAAGATGCAGTGTTTCATTTTCAGGATGGATTTCCTGAAGTTGCAACCTATAGCCCTTTTCTGTAAGGGAATGCAAACTTGCTGCATGTTCCATTTGTTATGTGGAAACAGTTTCCCCTCAGCAGTGTAATCTCATTAAGGGCTATATTTTAAATGAGCAATAAATTTCAAAGATCTGATTTTGACAGGGCAAACAAACAGGTTTGTGGAGGTAATTTGGATAGCTGTGTGCTAAAAGAAATCTAAACAGAGAAAGGCAAAGTATTCTAAATTTCAAAATAAATGAATGAATGAAACATTTTTTAGGATTTTTGTCTCTTCTAGAAGTACCAGTTAGTGCTTCCAAAAAACCTGAAGGGCCTTTTAGAAGAAACTGCTGCTCATATTTATTTTTCTTAAATAAGAGGTAAGATTTGATTAATGTCTAAGGTTGTAAACAATATGTTCAAGATACTTAGTAATGCATTTCTATATTATACAGCTAGAGAGAATAGCAGTGCCACAAATAAGACAAAGTAGACTGCTCTTGAATCTAACGCACACAGCAACTGAACATCCAGTGAGATACTTCTATGACAGAAAATTTCACATGTTATTTCAAATTTCTGTTCAAAGAAATAATTCAAATGTGGGTGGACAAAGTTCATGGCTACAAAGGCAACATCTGATTTAAAGAACATGTTAAGCAAATATTGAATCGGTGGGGGGTTATCTAGCTATCACTGGTAAATCTTTCAGTATTTACAGCTTTCACTATTACCTCTGAATATTTTAATAACTTATCTGTATCGATATTAGGCTAAAACTTACAGAAGTAAGCTCTGTCTGTTCTTTCTGAAGAGCTTGACCAAGAATACCTGTACTGGAATCAGGTTATACTGGTTATGAACCCAGAGAGAGCACAATAATTTGGCTGAGGCACCCTTCTCCCTCCCTTTATTCATTACAAAATGAACTTATTTTCAGAAACACTCTCCTAGTCTAACCCACAATATCACTTGTGTAATTAGTTTGGTGTGTCCAGAAGACTGGCAGAGAGAGAAACATATAACAGCTACATAATAGTAGGAGATAAATCAGGTAAATTAAGGAAGGAAAAAAACCAACCAATCTCCTACTGAACCGTGACTTTTCTTTCCACTGAGTGCTAGTTATGTCTAGCCCAGTCTCACAGGGAAGAGAAAAGGGGGATGAGAGAAGCAGAATAATTTTCTAAATTAAACAGTCACATACTTCCTCTTATGACAGGAAGTTTTCAATGGACCATGCTAAATTAAAATACTTTAATGAATTTATAAGCTATGATGCAACGGAAGCTTTTAAGCCCCTCCGAAAGTTGGACACGAAGTAGCATGAATCTATTTAAACTCTGCCCACAAAATAAAGCAGTTGGATATTTCTGGAAAATAATAGCAGTGAAACAGTTAGTGCACACATTTAAATTGTCGTGTTTTGGCTTTTGGAGTTAAGGCTAAGACAAATTGGCAAATTCCCACCTCCCAGAGTTACTGCTTCAATTTGCTTGCACATTGCAATAATACCACAGCTGATTATACTCAGAAAATAAATCACCCCATCCAGAAGGCTGAAAACTGCAATTTTCCACCCAGAAACTGAACATTATGTTGTCCAGAAACTCACAGAGAAGTATTAGTGCAGCATATCAAGCACTGGTGGCTGAATCAACTCTGATGGAATTTCAGTTTCTCTTGGGACATTTAGCATGTGTCTACTACGATACGTAGGTGGACAGGAAGAACAGTCAGAGACCACATAAAAGCAACAGCAGTTTCTAAAACTGTTTTGACTGTGAAGCAGATGAGATACAAGATGGTTATGGGTAAGAGCTGAAATGTGTATTGTGCCCACCAGGAATCAGAGAAAATGGATTATACCATATAAGCTTACCATGTGTGCAGATTGCTTACTGTCTTCCTTATTTCCCCCTCTGTAGTCCTTTTTGTTTTTAATAAAACATTCTAAGTTTTATGAAAGATGACTGTTACAGCTTTTATCAGTTATAGTACAATTTATAGAATATACTTGCTCTTTCTTCTAGTATTCTCAGGATATGTTGTATATGTCATTATTTTGTTACAACTCTTCTATGCCTGCTAGGCAAAGGCAGCCACTTGAGGCTTATCTTGACATTATTCTCTCTACGAGTAAAGAGGGTTTAATGCATCTTGCAGCTGTGCTTCAGATAAAACTGCATACCTTTGAAATATGCCTTTATTTTTATTCTTACGGTAATTGTCATTCTCCTATGACTTGTTTTTCCTACTTGAGAAAAGATAATTAAACAAGCTGTAATGAAAGAGCTTCTCTCATTGGGAGCCCATTTAAACAAGCTGTAATGAAAGAGCTTCTCTCATTGGGAGCCCATTCTAGTGTCCAACATACTGCATAACCATGTCTTCCTAGATACCCTTAAGTGTTTATAACTCTCCACAGACAATGTGGTTCCAAACACTGCTCTAAATATTCATCACCATCCTCCTTACTTCTAAGCATTTTCAATATTATCAGCACTTGCTCTTTGTAGCCACTACTTCCCTAAGCTGGAGTTCAAGTTTGCATACGGTAATATAAATGTGGGAGGTATTTGGTGAACTGCTACGTATGGAGATCAAGTATATAGCCAGCCATTAACTTTCTGTTTATATATGTTATTAAAAAACTATAATTTACAAGTGGTAGATTCTGAGGATACAAAACTAATTTTCATCAAACTAGCACTTTCTATCTACAGGTAACTTAACTGTATACTAGAAGAAGAGTCATCATATATCCTCTAAGCAGTACAATAAAACCCAGTCCTTTCACTTGTATTTCATTGCACTTGCAAGGCAGGGACATCACTGAAATCAGTTCTGAGACTCCAAGACAACTTCACCTGGATCCTTATCGTAGCAGCATCTTTTGGATCTAGTATCAACATGAGAGGTATCTGTTCTCACCAATCTTTTTCCCAGCTGTCAATGTGGGATTAATACTGTCCAGCTTTTTGTCTCCTGCTTGTACTGGAAAGGATGATAAAATCTGGGAAAACTCTGGAGGCAGGTATTTCAGATAGCTCTGGATTAGAGATTTGATTTGCATAAAGCCTGCTGTAAATAAAAGCCTACTGACAGTGAAACCCTTACCAAATACACATGCCTTTTGAGAAACAAAGTATGAATATTTTCTTCACATATGGCAAACACATTCCAGAGTAGCAATGCAAGCAGTGACAGAGGGAAAGTAACGGAAGAATAAGTGAAACAAATAAACAAAAAATTCCCCCCTTCAGGAATATTATATCACCCTTGATCAGGTTGATTGAGAGAAAGTGAGAGGCCACAGGAGAATTTACAATAGTGACTGTATGAGCAATTCCCTTACCATTACCGGTGTACTTTTGCAGTGCAAGAACTTCATTCTGCTATTACTGCTACAGAATCAGGGTGCTATCAGTAATTAGTTGTAGCTGGTTTTGGTGATTAAAACCAAAAGTTCTTATTGTATAATAATTTTGGCACATGGTATTAAACAATAAAATAAAAAAAAAAGAACAGAAGTGTTAATCAGAAGTAATTGCAGTAGAACTTCCGTGATCCATAGATTCAGTAACTTTCAAAACAGAACCCAAAATACAACAATTACTGTAGCACGTTAATTACTGAGAACTCTCTCATTTATCAGTTTGATCTGATATCAAAAACTACCTTGTCCACAATCAAATACCTAAACCAGCTCTCTAATCGCAGCTGGATTTTCAAAGCTTTCCTAATGACCTCTGGAAGTACAACCTATTTCTGTATACAGTCAGTTTTGGTCACTTTGCTTTACACCTCAGCCAAATGTTTGTAAACAAAATTGTGGCTTTTTAGACCACCCTCAGAGACTGCTACAGTGGCTGAAAAGGAGAGGCCAGCTCCTTTTTTGAAAACAGAGCAATTACCAATCCAAAATCAAGCAATGAATTTCCTTGATTAGCAAGAGCTGCAGTCCATCTTACACCTTTGTCTTTATGAACAATCACCTCGATATTATGACATTCCATAATGTACTATTTCATTATCATACTAAAACAATAATCACATTAGCAAGGTTCCTGTCTCCTTTCCTCACATCAAGAGCTATACACAGTTATTCCTTTTAATTGCTTCCAGAGAAACATCTGGTCTTGCCAACTGTAACAGACCATAGTGCATCTCTGGGTATACCTGACCGCTACATACAGCTTGAATAGACTCAGTTTTGGGAAGTCAACAAACCGCTTCAGCCTAAACCATTACTGAACCAGTCTGGATTCAAAAATAACTATAACAGTCCTTCTTCTGCTTGCAGCGTGACAATGAGCGCTCAAAAACGTGCTAGAATCAGCCACTTCTGAAAGCTGTACTGACACACATGTGATAAGTATTAGTAAAAATATGGTTCAAGACATCAGACACTGCCCACAGAAAGCAAATCCTTAATGGTTTAGATTAAATAAGAACCACCATTAGATCTGGACAGATAAGCACATTCGGAAAAATTAAGATAAAAGGTAGTCTATTTAACAGAGGTCAGTCTAACCACCATAACATAAACCAGAATCATCTTTGGTGGAAACTTTCACTTGATAAATTTGAATATTTTTCAAGTCTAGCTATCTAAGGTTGTAACTGTCTGTATTGGTTCTGTAGAAGTATCACTTACAGACCTCTCCTCCCGCCATTTCCTGAGTTTGATACTTTCTCTGTTGGGACTCAAAGACTCAATCTCTGCATTACTGTATTGCGAAACATATAATATGCTTTCTGTGGCTGACTGCAATTTAAGATCCTCATTGATAATCTGCTGGCCTCAAGGGAAGTCTTTAGACTCGTAAGAACGTAAGAGAACTAACACTGCAACAGATCAAACATCCATCTCTGACAGCAATCAACAGAAGAGAGCCTAAGTAAAGCACAGATACTCGCCCAATTGTGGTTGCAGCACTTTCTGCAGAGGTGGAACCTCAGGTATATAACAGTTCCCAGCTGATTTTTCAGATCAATTGGTTGAGACCTTTTCTGAATTCATACACAGTTCAGCATGTGCTGTATCCTGTGCCAAGGTGTTCTGTAAACTAATTGTGTGCTTTATAAAATGCAGCATTATTTTGCTTGTGCTGAATCTATCAGGTGTTAAAGTTTAATACCTGTTCACATTCTTCAGTGGATAAAACAGTTGTTCCCTATTTATTTTCTCCATTTCACTCGCAGTTTTATAAACTTTTATTTCTCTCCAATGGTAACTAAATCATCTCTCTTCTAGGCTGAAGTGTCCTTTCTGCTTATCTAATCACTGATCCTGTGTTGCAACTTATTTAAAAAGGATAAACAGATTTGAACAAAGGATAAATTAATTTAAACATATCTCCAGTAGAATTGTGAAGTAACCTATTTAGATTGTTCTTTTAATGCAGAGGAAAAGTGAAGCAGAAAGTGTATCTGTCTTCATCATTTCAATATCCATCAGGGATAAGGAGATATGATTGTCATTTGCAGTTTGACAACCACAAGAAACTGTCTGTAAAGAATCATGTTCAAAAGAGGAATGTACTACCATGAATTCGTCTCACACTGATAAAATTCGGACCCTGTGCACATCACCTTTGTAGTTCTAAGTCAGACATCCATTTAAAGGTGTCTTCACAAGAGCAGAAGCTATGATATATCTGTCTGTGGAAAATCACAGAAGTTTTCCAGTTTAGAGTCAGTACTAGAAAGTTACTCAGGCAAGAGACTAAGTTGTGTTCCAAGAAAAGGCAGCATGTGATACACTAGGCTGAGATTCGCCAAGTAGGAAGGTAAGCCCAGTACCCCTTGGGGTGGTCAAGAAAAGAAGCAAATATTTCACATATGAATTACCAGATCAGGTGGAAAAAGGTGCGTATAAAAAGGAGTTTAGAGTAAAGAAAGGAAAACAAAATCCCAGAGAAGACATAACTCCTTGGTGATGAGGATGGAACTGACAAAATTTACCATGTCAGTCACCTGTTGGAGATACTGTGCAACTGGGAGATTAAGTGGTAAGTGCTGATGCAAAACCATAGAAACACGTTTTACTTGCACTTATGGTTGCACAGATTATGTTTATGCATTTATGAATTAACCTTTTGTGACTCAAGTGAGACTTACAGAGCTAAATTAATTCTCTCCTAACAGGTCTTTTCAATATTTTACTCATAGCCTGCACAAACCCCTCACTCTGCTTGAGAAATTTGAAATGTACTTATCCCTAAAGAGTCTTCTCAATCATGGTTTCAGCCACTACAAAACAGTAGTGAGGGAGGAGTCTGAAATCCAACATTGCTAACATTTGCTAGGACCACCAACACAAAGATGACAAAGGAGTTCAGTGATACTATACTCATTCATTAACATGTGTGGAAAGCCACTTAGTGAGAAGAGGTACCAGGACTAACCAGTGACTGTCGGAACAGGAAACATTTCTTTGGGTCAATACCACAGGCAAGGATGGCAGCAGTGGTGTCCAGTATGTTCTGGCGCAGGACAGCTGGTTCCTTGGGCATGGTGAGAGAGTGCATGTCCATAATGCTATATAACACTGAGTTGCACTCTTCCTGCAGATTCACCCAGTTCTGAATGGCTCCAAGGTAGTTCCCCAGATGAGGCGTCCCAGTCGGCTGGATACCAGAGAAAATCCGATCCACGAACATATTCTGTTACAAAGCATTGGCAAAATTAACACATGCAATTTTTGACAAGTTCTTTTATACTTTAAAAGCATTAATAAAGTGTCACATCTGTCTCTTCTTTCCTCCTGTGAGTATATTAATGTATAAATTACCTCAAGACCGACTAAAAATAATTGCAGGCAGTCAACCAAAATACTCTGTTTTACTGCAGAGAGACTGACAGCTGACTCAAGATCAGCGAAAACTAGATCTTGGAAACTAAGTAGTAGATTCTTTCATCCTTTCTTGTGCCGTAGCTGTCTGTTTCTCTTTAGTACACTATCTGCTCTGATACAGAAACTTGGAGTGACGGCACAGAGAAAATCAAGCATTTTTGCTGTAAATGTACGCACTATTCCAGTAGACTCTCATGAACTCTGAAGCCTTATTTTTCTAGTTGCAAAGAACATTTTGAGAGGTTCCTGAAAAAAACCCAATCCTTGACCCAAAGGTCAAAGACTAAGGAAAGATATTATTAAAATTTGGAAACTACCCATCTTGACAGTAGAATGTTTTTAAGAGTTCTACAAAGCAATATTGCTACAGCTCAAGATCACACCTGGAATACTATGGATGCATCAGTACCAGCAAAATGTCAACATCTGAAGCAAGTTCACAGAGAAGCAGCAAAAAATGATTACGAAGCTGAGGCTGTGGGCAAAGATTAAAAAGCTTAAAACATGTATAGCTTGGCTAAGTGACAGTTACCATCTTGGAGAGTTTGTTTTCCTGCATCCCAGCCCTCCATCTGACCATCTTCTCAGAGCCCCAAGCTGTCAGCATATGATCAATTACCTCTCCGACCTTTCCAAAGAATTCCACCATATTCACAGAATCACAGAATCACAGAATG
>NW_009693588.1:0-16392 GCF_000703405.1 Apaloderma vittatum
CAACCCAAACCATTCTGTGATTCTATGATACACGTCCCTGCTGCAGGCGAGGCCGTGGCCCAGCCTGGACCTGTGGCTCCTCGGGGGCCCTGGGTGGGTGCCCAGCAGCGTCAGGAGCCAGGGGCAAGGCTGGGTAGAGATGCCAAGTGTGAGGCACTGAGCCCGAGGGAGGTGGGTGAGGGCCTGGGGTAATGGCCCCCATGTGGGGCAGCTGCGGTGGGGCCACTGGGTGCTTTGGCGTGCTGGTACTGGGGGAAGCAAGAGCAAGAGAGAAACCGCCCCAGAGACCTGGCTGGGGTGTAGTTTATGTCTGGCAGCAGGGTGAGGAACTGCAGCCTGGGATCACAGATGGTATCTCCTGGAGCAGAGGACGGTATCATTTCGTTAGCAGCAAGTGGTCGCGCCGTTCAGGCTGATCACCTGAGGAGGTGCGGAACCTGTCCCAGGGACTCGGAGGCTCGCGGGACGGGGCACTGGCGAGGAGCTCCGCAGGCGCCCGGCTGCGCCCTGTCCCGCAGGAACCCTGCACCCACCCTGGGAGCGCAGGGACCTGCCTCGGTCACTGCCAGAGCACCTCTCTGCCTCTCGTCTGTCCTCACCCCGCCGGAGGTGCTGGGATGTCTGAAAGTTCTTAGACCACTCCTCGCATGGTTTAACTATGATGTAGTAAAAGCAATAAATACTGTTAGGTACAGTACCAGTGTAGCACAAACAGTGTTAAAATAAGGACTTTGAGATTAGGGGCTTGTGCCTCTCTTCCCTTCAATGACTCTATTAAACCAATTTGTTTACCCAGAATGACTCCCTCAGAAAATAAATCTTTCTACTAAAATTCAGAGCTGTTATCCTGCCCTTTTAGCGCAATTCTTTCTCTAGGAGGGCTGAATTTGCAGTTACAATTAATGAGTGATTCAGCTGCAGTTCATCCCTGCACAAACCATGTGTCTTAAAGTTGGTCAGAAACAGTCTGTTGTCTGATCTCAAACTAGTCGCTACAGGAAGCTGTTTAATCTGTTGAGAAATTGTGTCTCTGAATCTGGTTTCTGTTGTGGCACTTGGCCAGTTGTCTTCATGTAGCTGAAGTTAACTAGTTAATCTAGTAACTCTGTAATTATATTTAGTTATCTGATTGATAGTCCCTGCCATTATGCCTGTAACATCCTTTTCCTGCTCTGAAAGCCTGAGATATAATCTTACCAGCATAGCAAGGCAAGGAATTTACGCCTACGCAGATTCCTCTTTGCTCGTAACGTTTCTCTTTAGATTGTGGGAAGTGTTTTAATTCTTACTGACTGCCACTATTCTGCTTAACCAAATGGCCATATAATCAGAAAAGCTTTATTTGGGCTTTGAAAGGTGTTCAGAGTTTGTGGCTAGAGTAAAAGCATTAAAGAGAAAGCCCATAATTTAATGTCTCAATTGTGGTAGGTGTCTTTCCTGTTTTCTGCGTAAATAATCTTAACATAAGGAGAGAAAGGGAAGGAAATATGTTTTTAAATTTTCCTGTTGTTGTTTATATTCCACTAACGTATTGTTTCATAGAAGCTCCAGCAGTGCAGTTAGGAGGAATATAAACGTCTAAAGGGGTGGGTGAAAGGGTTAAGGAAAGCTGTGAGGCATGCTGAGGACTGAAGCCCAGAGGACACAGCCTGCAAGCGCAAACCATTCAATAGTTGCTGCGAATTGGGAGTGCAGCTCGCTAGATATGAAGGGAAGCTGGGCCTTAGGGAGGTTATGCAAGGTCGATCATTCCCCACCATCTGAACGCTTCTCCTGCACTGCATTCCTTCACGTCACAAACTTTGGTTACACAACTCAAAGCCCAGCCATTTATCTTGTTTCAGGCAGTATCGCCATGGAAATTAATGAGAACTCCTGGTAGGCAACCCTTTGTTATTAATAATAACTAACTTAAAGTACAATTGCCCGAGCGGTGCAGGGCCGATGTACACAGGAACAGATTCAGAATGCCTCCCGGCCTTGCTGTAATTCCTGGAATTTCAGCAGGCAGGGACTTGCTGGGGTTTCTTTCATTTGCATCCCAGAGAGCGAATAAAAGTGAAGTGGTCTAGCTCCTTACTGACCAGCAGGTCTCATCTCCACAAATTTTGTACTCAAGAGAGGAGATTGCTGAGAGTTCTCAACGAGAGACAACAGGCGTGCCTTCAAGGTCTTGCTGCTAAGCCGTCTGTTTATTAAAAGTATGTAAAAGAGGGGTAAGACTTTGAGTTCAGATATACTGAAGTTCTTCAGGAGACGTTCTTAAATGAATCAGTCCCACTGGAGTTGGAATTTTTTAATGGACCGCAGGCTACGCTGAAATAAACACCTGCTTCCTATACATTTAAAACCATGAAAAAGATTCCAAATGATAACATTTCCAGCTAAAATAAGCATGGTGACTGACAAACAGCTAATGGAACAGAGCTGTGCCCTGAGGACATGCAATTCTGGTTTATACAGAGTTCTTATTAAATGCATTATAGGTACTTAACCAGGTGTCACAATTTTTTCTCTCCCTTGTCAGTCTAGGGAGCCCATATCTGGTGGAGCTGGGTATGAGGGGGTGTGAATTCCTCTGCTCCTTTACTCTCAAAACTGAAGTAACTGTGACAGCCAGTTTGAGTCCTCCAGACACATCCCTGAACGTGCCCGTCTGTAACAGCTGTACGGATTTTCGCAAGCTCCCTGTATAGCCCGTACTGGGGAAATGGAACTCAGGAGGAGAAATTTCTCCACGTATCTCTGGAGATCTTAAAGTCTTTTGTAATTAATGGCAGGGAAGATACTAATAATCCCAACATGCAGATAGAAACACTGAAGCTCACAAAATGCTATAGGAAAGGCCATGCAGAAAGTCAGTATGAGAAAGCAGAACAGAGCTCTTCACTCCAGGGTGATTCCTTTAATCCCAGATGCTGCTGCCTTTTACCTCTGGGGTAGTTTTCCACCACTGACAGGGTTAGGAATGGGGTAACATATCTCCAGACCAGCCTGTGATTAGAGAGGTGATGTGAATGACAAAACCCTGAAGGCATTAAACTCTTGTGCTGAGAATTTCATTCGGGATTAACTCGCCTTAATTTACTCTGGTTTAGTGCAGTATAAGTGAGGGTATATTAACTTTATACCATTATTTATCTGAACTTTCCCACATATCACGGTGTAGAAAAGCCTTAAAAGACCTTGTAGACTGAAGCTCTTTATGTTCTGATGCCACAAACAGTCGGAAACATGTTTTTTCCTTTCTTCTCAAGTGATTGATAGGAAAATTGAATTGTAGGCTGGGAGCTCGCCAGAGACACCAGCTGCCAGCTCTTGGACTCCAGCAGCTGACATCAGAGCGCAGACACCGTTGACACAGCAAAGGTTACGCAGATGAACATTAGCAAATAGGACTAAGTAAGTCCTAATTCATAAAATACATGAATCAGGAAAGCATCCCAGCCCTTACTCACATCTTCTCGATGCAAAGCCATACGGGGCTTCCTGCATGGAATTAATGAGCGGTGCAGCGCTAAACCAAAAGTGAGCAGGTGGTGCAGGGGGGGTTGCTGCTTGTACAGAAATAATTAAAGCACGAGTTGCTACCGGAGCGTATTATTATTTTATCCCTCAGCCATCGGGAGGTGGCACAGGACAGCCATAGTGTCAAAGGGAACTCACCTCCACAACCTTTTTTCCAGTATAAAGGGAAGAACACTTGGATGATAACTTATTTTGCTAGCGTATTTTGTTGTTGCTGAAGATGTCATGCTTGTAATACAGGAAGCTGGAGTTGCAAGCAAGGAAGGGTTTACTGGGCTGTTGAGGGTGCCCGACGTTCCTCATTGCCTGTGAATAGCCTGCGACCAGCTGATGCTTTAAGGGAGTTAAAGGACTGCCTGGATCTGATCGGTTCATTAATAACACTTTTCAGTCCTTAGAAAAATATCAATCTCAGCCAAAAGGCATAGCAAATGCAAGGATGAGTAAATTCCCTATAAAAATGAAAACAAAGACTTCACTGTCCCTCTTTTTAATGAGTCTGAGTACAGATATTTTCATCTACTCTGACAAGTGTCAAATCAAGCTGTTGGGTCCCTTGCCAGGTATAGACTTTGTCTCTACTTGCCTGTAAAGCGTTGATATTTTTTATATATATAATGCCAGAGGAGTAACAAAAAACAATTACTTATTCTTAAAATATTCCACAAATTCAGCTCCTTTTGAAGGATGCGCTGACTCCACCAGTCCTGGCTCTGCACCCCGGTGGCAAACACGGCGCCCTTTCACTGGGGCTTCGTCAGGACAAGCCTCCTCTGTGGCTGCAGCTCTGCCAGTGCCAGCAGCGCGTGTAGCTGTAGAGCTTCTCCTCGTGCCTGAAGGAAAATGAGGCGTATCATTACGAGGCACTTGCACACCAAAATAACTGCCGGTATAGCTATTTCAAGGTTTATTTTTTAAATCGTGCTGTCTGTGGATCAGGCCTGTGCTGGCAGCCTCCATCCAAGGATCTGTTAGAAAACACTTGAGAAACATAAGTCTCGTGATGCTCTTTGCAGGCCCTAGAAACGCTGCTTATCTTCTCTGATCAGCAGAATTCTTCACATGAATTCCAGTCCTGTATCCGAGGCAATCTCATTATTTGCTACACATGCTCAATCTGCTTGCTAATTTCTTTTTCCTTGTCGTGGGGGAGGAACCTTCCTGTGCTCCACAGGCACGCCTGTGTTTGGGAGATTAAAGCAAGCAAGCAAGATGCATTAAAAAAGTCACCCACTTGTAGCGGCGGCGGCAGCCTGAATGGGGAGCGCAGTTCAGAGGCAGATGTTCCTTCCAGTTGAATTGCCTGTGTCACCGATTCCAGCAAGTTCAGTGCTCCTGAAAAGTGTGAGACGGAGGGCAACGCTGCGCAGAAGGCTGGCTGCATCCGGGGAGCTGGCATGTTGCAGACAGCAGCTCTGCTGACTTTGACATGGCTACAGCATTAATCTGTCTCGGCCTCCAGCACCACTGGCTCAGTCTGTGTCCTGGAATTAATTTGGCTAACGTACCACATGACGGAAAGCCACGTTTGCAATCCCTTTGCTAGGAAAGATTGAACAGAGATCGATAGCATCCTCTATCCATGGAGAAGTGAGCTGGTAGCAGAGCTCCATGGAAGGGATACCCACCGAGAGTCTGGCTCCATCTCTCTCGGGATGAGAGATGAGATATTTAACACCTCCTGGCTCTTGTAGCTGTCAGCATGGGGCAGAGGGAGCCTGAGCAGAGAAGGAAGAGGTGCAGTTGCCTCTTGAGTCAAGCACTGGCTCTGCAACCCCTGTGGAAGTGGGATGTGTAGGAGTTATTTCTGAGGGCAGCTTCCAAATAACAGTCTCAAAATAACTTAGTTTAATGAAGGGGATGGTTTCCAGCACAGGAAGCCTATTTGCAGTCGTGGTCTCAAGCTGGTAGCTACAAACTAATGTGTGACCACCAAGTATTTCGAATTAGCTAATAAACAGCTGTTCTGTGTGATTTGCTTTTGGTCATAACCAGCCTGAGTCTGAACTAAAGGAGAGCCCAATGATGAAAAGAACCAATATGCCCAGTACAGCTCTCTAGGCTGAGACTGGAAACAAGCCCAATGCTCTCGTAGTGCCCCAGCCCCAACGCTCCATGTGCACCCGGGTTCTCCTGGGCCTTTGCTGCACCACTTCTGTGGGGAGCAAGAAAGAAGAGGAATCTTAAGCACCTGGGAGGTAGAAAAAAGTCAGCTGAAGGAGGAGCTCCAGAGAAGCAGAGGACAAATCTGCCCAGCTGCTTCACCCAAAGGTAAGATCCAGCTCAGGAAGCAGAAGAGGGTGCAAGAACGACAGGATGACATGAGAGGGAGGTTGTTGTATATGCACTAGAGCTCCAGCTAAATTAATTTTGTGTCTCGATCAGTAGGAAAGGATTTTATAAGGGGACTGGGCACCCCTTTACCACCCCTCTGTGAGATGCAAGCTCTGCACGGGGTGAGAAACTGTGTGCCTTCCCACTGCTGCCGTGGCCACATCCAGCACTGGCACGTTCAGCAACACGCAGAGAACTACAGGTGACTGCAAAAAAACCCCGTTAGTACAGGGATGTAAGCCACGTCAACGCAGCACTGCTCAGACTAACCCAGAAGGAAGATTTAAATGTAAGCAACTGCCTAAAATAATCCCCAACCCATCCTGGCTGCTGCGCTGTGCCATGGGAACAATATTGTGCGTATGATCAGATTCAAAGCAGCCTAAGGGTCTTTTTACATTTGGCTTGAAAAGGCTAAAAATAGCATCCCAAACTGCATTCCTTTTTTGCATTGCCATCTCCTCTGCCTATTTCTATTCACTGGCACTTCTACATGCAAAGCAGGATTTGGGATCCAAGGCCCGGTAATTAGACCCCAGCCCAGCAGCTGCGAGTGGAACAGCTGGAGGTGTTATTTTTATGGGTTATTAATTGACTTCACAAAAAAACCTGAGGCCAGCAAACAGAGAGAGCCAGCGAGCTGCAGTTCACAGCCACATGACAAGGTCTTAGTGACAGAAAAAAGATAAAATAAAAGAGAGAGCCCAGTATCCTAAAGCCGATTAGTTATAGCAATTTCTCCAAAGCTAAATATAGAAAAAAAATCCTCCCCCATCTTCAGCTCCGTCGGCAGAGATGAGAAAGCACAAGGAAGGAGATAGAGAGAAATTTTATTTTTCACTTAACTCCCTCATGGGCTGCAGAGAGAAAAACTGCTGCTTTAGTGACTCTCCCAGCACTTCAAACCAGATTCCCATCATCACCCATACAGCAAGGGCAGCACCAGAGGCCCCCCCCAGGACATCTCTTTGCAACGTTCAGCCATATGCAAGACACACAGGAATTGGTTACAAGAGAGGGATATTTCTCTCCAACTTTGACACTAGCCACCCCTCCTGCTGGGTGTGGGCTATTTTCAGTCCCCTCCATACACACAGCTGAGCAAAACCTACATTTTCTGATCTCACCCTTTGGAGATCACTTCTCTGAGGTGCAACCAATTCCCTCAGACACACCTTCAATGCGAGCGTGCACTCCTGCATCCTCGCTGCCAGGACTGCCTGCTTGGTCTGCCAGCCCAGCACCAGTGGGACTGTCCTCGTGTAGAAAAGCTCCCTTCAAAAGCCAGCTCCGCCACGTGCCGTCAACTGGGAAGAGCTGTCAGAGCTCCTGCTGGCTGCCAGCGCTTCGTTCCTGTCGGACAGGGTTGTTTGTCCTTTATTTCCTGCTGCTTTGCTGCAGTCTTCCTGCTCCACACACCGCACCCAGAGCCACAGCGAGGCCGTGGGGCTTCCAAAACACAGCATGTTTCATGCCGTTGCATGGCCTCTCCCCAGGCTGGAGGTCCCTACAGGTGCATCAGCTTCATGCAAAGGAAAGGCAGAAGCGCCAGGGGGAGAGGGACAGCCCCAGAATGCAGTTTCCGTGAGGAAGGCAGGGCTGAGTACCCGACTTCAGGGCTACAGGGGCACATCGCTTTTTCCTTCACCTGTTAATTCAGTCCAACCAGGCAATTGCTCTGTGTCTGACAACGCAGAAGCTGCTGTATTTCTGCACAGGCCCTGTGTCCCCGTGGTGGCTGCACGAAGCCCCCCTACGCTATTTTTAACCTGGGCAGGTGGGCTACAACCATGCTGCCGTGGGAAGGGAACTCAGTATCAGCTGCATGATCCTACTCGGGCTCAGGGAGGTGCATGTTGCTTGTGCAGGTCTGGCAGCACCACATCTCCCCAGGCTTTTTTCCCTAGGAAGGCTCAGTAGGTACCATCTGTGCTACCATCACACTCTCCACAAGATCCAAAGTTGTGGTTGCACAGGGATAGAGGGTGCTTTGGGTGACAGCAGAAGGGAAGGAAGCTGCTTCGAGGGGGTGTCAGAACCACAGGCGACCTCGCTGGAGGGCAGAGAGCTGCAGACAGCCCCCAGGGTTGCAAAAGTCTTCGGCCTCCACAGCGCGGGATGGGGAATTTGGAGCAAAGCACATCAAGCAAACTGAAGGAGAGTGACATTTTCCTTCCCAGCTGCTATATCCTTGCCCACGCAGCCGGTGGGATGACTCTGTGCAGCTAACGATGCAACGTGATTAGTAAACAAATTATATGTTTGCACCAGGAAGAAAAAAAAAAAAAAGAGAGAGAGAGAGAAGGAGAGAAGCAAGGAAACAAGCGACATTTTAGAATAGTAGTGTGCAGCAGCGAGCTTTTCAAAAATCTGCTGAGGAAGGCACTTGCACAGCACATGGTCTGGGCAGATCAATGAAGCTGCAAAGTGGCCTGCTCCTGGCAGGCACACAAATCCACTTTCTAATGAAATTTACAGCAAGCGGTATTTAGGTCACTACTCGGAAGCATTCAGTTTATTCCAGGCAGCTTTTAAAATATTTAAGAAATAGCTGTCAAATTAAGCCTGCTCACCTCTGGCTGCAAGGTCCAACTTGGAGCCATGGCAGATTTCTTAGCTACAGCTTAAAATATATGTATTTGTAAGCTTTCTTTGATTGTCTCCTCCCTTCCTCATCACAGCACAGTGATGGAAATCAACTCCTGCCACGGAATGCTGGCACGGATGGGAACTAAGGGGCTGAGTGATGCTCAGCCTGTGCCCAGCCCAGCCTCATCCCTTCCCCAGGGCCGGGGCACCGAGACACCCGGACGTGACCTCCTGCAGCCTGTGCTCTCCCTCCAGCATTAAACACAGGACTTTATCTGCTGCTGAAGGAAGACCAGTGCTACAGCCAGACTTAACGGCTCTCAAGGGAGCAGCTAAAAGCAGCCTCTTATCAGAGGTGAACATTCACTCAAGACTGCGCAATGCCAGGGGAAGGATCTGGGCTGGGCTGGTGGTTGCCAGCACCATTCCCAGACGTCACGCTTTAGAGACCTGCTGGAGCTGCTTCAGTGGGTGGTGGAGAGAGAGAAAAAGGTGGAAACTAGGCAATGCTCTGGCTGTTCACCCAGCAGAAGTGGCCACAGCCCTAAATCTCTATGGTCTTAATTCCGGTACAAATCAGAGCAAAACTACAGACATTTCCTCTTCCGACAATGCAAAGTTCAGTGCTTTGCATAACACACTGACAGCATTAACTGATTCCTGCCCCAGCTCAAGGTCCAGCCTGCCAGACACAGACCTCAGCACTCCTCCAGCCTAGGCACAAACCAGGAGCAGAAGGTGGCCTGAGAGCACGGCCAGGCTCCCGGCACGTGGCTGCGTGGTGCTGGTTCCTGGCTGGCTCTTGAGGACTGACACAGTGCAGGAGCGACACAGCCTCACGGCTACACGGGCTGAGGGCTTAGTGCGAGGCGAGGAGACACCCCACGTAAGCGTTTGCTGGGATGTGCTTTGGAAGCCAAGGCAGTTTTCCCCACTGCTTACTGCCTCCGCTTACCTTGGCAGCCACCTGCCCACCCCAGGGCATCTCCCCTGCCCTCACAGGACCTGCTGCCCTCTCGTGGGGTCTGGCTTTCTCTCCAGCCCAGCCCCATGCTCAGGATTTGGTCTGCCTGCAGCTGAGGTAAAACATGGGTGCTCACACAAACACCTCTACCTCCTCCCTCATTATTTTTCACTAGCACACATAAACATCCATTTCACGCTCAGCTAATGAAGGATTGGCTTGGCTGGGTTATGACCCTGGCTGCTGCTCTGACGCTGGCTTAGTACCAGGATCTGGCACCAGAGGACACAGTCTCTGACCTACCTTCCATCATCACTCCTGGCTCGGACGAGCACAGCAGGATGTGGGTGCTGGGTACTGGGTGCTGCACGCAGCATGGCATCATCCACTGTGGCCCTGGCAGTCCTTTTTTGCCTCAGTCTCCAGCGCCCGTCCTCTCGTTCAGGGGACAGGTCACATATTTTAAATCCAGAACATCATGCACAGAGCAGTTACAAACAAGCAAGCCAAGTGAGAGCACAAAAATTCCAGCCAAACCAAGGGAGGCCAGCGGAACAGGGTGCCTTGCTGCAGGTTTTGCTTTCACACATCTTTTATGACCTCTTGGCCAGTGCCTCAGTCTCCAGCGCCCGTCCTCTCGTTCAGGGGACAGGTCACATATTTTAAATCCAGAACATCATGCACAGAGCAGTTACAAACAAGCAAGCCAAGTGAGAGCACAAAAATTCCAGCCAAACCAAGGGAGGCCAGCGGAACAGGGTGCCTTGCTGCAGGTTTTGCTTTCACACATCTTTTATGACCTCTTGGCCAGTTCCAGATTTTCTGTTCCACAGGAAATTCTGACAACAAAAAAACCTAAATTGGACCAAATTCAGAGTGCTTTTTTAAAATTTTATTTTCTCTGGAAACTTTAAAGAAAAGTGAGGAAGCTGCAATTCTAAAGCACTGAGTATGGGACCAAGGACCGTAAGAAGAAACACAGCATCAAGACGTCCCAACCTTTCTGTACCCGGGCAGCATCTTTCAGCCTGGGAATACACAGAAGATGGCCAGACCAGGGCTCGGTGACTGGGATTCATTTAGGAGGAGGACTCTCATCCCATCAATAAAAACAACCCCCTTAAACCCTGCCTGGAAGACAGAATAATTATTCAGCCTGGAGGACTAACACGATGTGGAAAATCAGGGCAGGAGGCCGGCTCTGGCTCGCCCTCTGTGCCTTGTGCTGGCTGGTGAGGGGGCAATGGTTCATCCTCTAATTCAAGCTGGGCCTCTGGTTCTGAAGACACTTCCAAAAGCAATATTTGGAAAGCACAGAGAATCTGCAGCGCCCACTCCAGCCAAGCAAAAGCTATCGGAGTCTGACAGCCCACACTACCTTCTCTGTGACCTATTTCCCTCTTTTTCCGTTTAGCAGATCCTAATTAGTCCAGAAAGATGAACGTGCCTGCTCTGTCCCAGCAGGTTATACAGACTTTATCAAGCACAAACCTTATGAGGCCACGCTGGCAGGTGGCAGAGCTGCGTGTGGGCCGGTATCACCCATGTCTGCAAGCAGAGCGGAGAGGGCACCGACTGTTTTTGTTGCACCTGCAGCCAGAGCTCTCCATGGAGAGGCTTTTTTTTTCTCCCTGTTACGGAAGAAATAAAATGATAGAGAATTTGCCTCCTGGTCCAGTAGTCCTGACCTGAAGTTTTACTTCTTCCAAAAATAAGTGTGGCATCCCAGTGAGCTGAAAAGTCAAGTCATTCCCCACGGATGGTCCCGTGCTGTGGCTGACCCTCACGTATGGCAATGGCATCACAGCCCTGCCACGGGCTGCGGCACTTCCCTGCCAGGGAAAAGCAATCAGCTGCATGTCCGAAAGGGCAGTCCTTCCCCAAACCAAGTGCCCTGGCTCTGCCATCCTGTATTCGGTGCACATATGCCTGTTTTTGTGCTGGAGATCTGGCTGCCATCACTGCAGAGCTGCCTGCTGTCCCGGGAAGCACTGCAGGG
This sequence comes from Apaloderma vittatum, assembly GCF_000703405.1. NCBI lineage: Eukaryota > Metazoa > Chordata > Aves > Trogoniformes > Trogonidae > Apaloderma > Apaloderma vittatum. The sequence goes on from NW_009693588.1 coordinate 11,415, forward strand.
CAGCTTGAGATGCTGCTGTCCGACAGGCGGAGCTCAGGGCTGATCTCACCTTCAGCACCGAGATCTTCAGGGCCTCGAGCCCCGGCAGTAAGAACAACTGCTACGAAGTCATTAAAAAAACAGTTCCGTGGTTAGAAGCAGGAGAGAAGATGGCAAGTAGTGTCTGTGCTTGGTGCCCTGGGTTTATGTTGCAGGGTGGATCCCGACCTCCTCACAAAAACACAATGACCAGCACTTTTCCCAAAAAGCCACGGGCTGCGCAGAGCATGACCTCACCAGTCAGAAACGGAGGAATTGAGACAGCCTTGCACGAGCAGCAGGCTAGGACAAGCAGAGCCAGCGAGGCTGTAGCTCCTCGACCCGCAGCGCTGACGTAAAGGTTTGATGCTGCCAAAAAGCAGAGGTCTGGCTCACCCAGTGCCTGCCAGGACCTTTCACGGGCCAGCCTGGCTCCTTAATCCAGCAACAATAAAATGTTTTTCTGCCAGGAGAGCGAGTTGCGTCAGCTCCCTGCAAGGAGTAAGAAGAGCCAGTCTGAGCTGGGCACGGTGAGTGCTGCCGCTCTCTTCCCGCAGCGAGGGGCTGTGGCAGCAGCTCCTATCTCCCCATGTCCCCAGAGCAGCTGGGGGAACCGTGTTAGGGCACGGGGTGGAACAAGCAAAGAAGTTCCACGTGCTGGGAAACAGGGACCCAAGAGTGTAAGGGAAGAGCAGAGGGGAGCTGGACTGGAAGAACGGGTCGGATGCTGCAGCAGGGCAGCCCATCGATCCGTGCAAAGGATTAGAGCAGCTCCAGTCCACGGAGCCGTTTCAGAGCAGGCTGCCAGAGCTGGACCAGAAGCTGCAGAGCCCCAGGAACCTCATGGGGCACCGTGGGCTGGGGAGGGAAGGGACCGTGCTGCCCCAGGGCAGAGCGAGGGAGGGCCAACAGGTCCGTGACCTGCCAAAGAGCAATGCAAAAGCCTGGCTCCAACAAAGCGCGCTTCCTCTCGGCTTGCTGTCAGCACAGGGAGCGCGTCCAAGCAGATAACTCATGGCTCTGGGGACTCGTGTACGGGTGAGCAGAGCTACTCTTACCCGTGCAGGAAGGAACGGCTCCCAAACGGCACAGACGAGTGCACGGCTCGACCTTATCGCAGCACACAGGGTGCAAATGGCAGACAAGGCTCCTCCAGATGATTACTCGTGCTTCAACGGTCAGGCCATGTTTGCAAAAAGCCACAGTGGTGGCCAAAGCACTTTGCGCACAACGTCCTTCACAGCTGAGGAAGAGAAAAATAAACGGTACGTAGCTGGAGAGCCAGGGCAAAGCACTGCTTCGGGGGCAGCTCGCACATGGACGCCCACCATCCCCACCAGCACCCTCAGCACCTCTCCTGGGTCCTTCTGCAACTCAGGCAGGGCTCGCAGCCACTCTTGCGCTGCCCAGCACCAACTCGCTGAGGATGTGTGAAATCCTCAGAAAAGACAGGCTGTTTGCAATTGTCCACCCTCACCCAGGCAAGAGAGCAAAGAGAGAGAGTGGGAAAAACACCTTGTTGACCACAGGTTTTAAAATCGTTTCTCTTCTGGGAGAGCCTGGAGCTAACCACAGTGAGGATTAATTCAGCCCAATGAGTGAGCAAAACCAGTAAACCAGCACAGACTCCAAAACGTATCCACACGATAGCAGCACTAGTGTTTGCCTATTCACTTTTGTCTTGGCAATAAATTCTCCGCTGCTATTTAGGAGGCTCACAGCACCCTCGACTTGTAGGAAAACCCAATGGGCAACTGATGAGCAACCCCAGGTGCACCCATGTTCCCCAGGCCACGAGAGACTCCGGAGCAGGGACAGGGGATGCGTCACTGTGCATCGAGACAGGCACAAGCCACTTTTACAACACAATCTGAATCACTCCAGCTGATAAAACAACTAAGACCCTTAAGCATGATTTGGAAGTTACACAGCCCCAAATATCCAACTGGCCCTTCTCCCAGGTCAGTTGTGCTTTCCTCAAACAACAGCTTTTTACGTCAGTTAAGCAGAGACCTCACACACGCAGCCAGCGTCCAGCACACTGAGCCACCATCCTGCCTGTACCTGTCAGCCAGAAGAGGCTTTTTCTCTAACAGTGCTTCTGGTGCAACTAACGACTTCAGCTGCTGGACTGTTTTCACAGCAAGACCCCAGGAGAGACACCAGGATGGGCCAGGGACCACTACTCGGCAGTCATGTGCATATGGCCCTGTCAAGACACGGCATCCCTCAGGACAAGCTGGGGAACAGCACATTTTTTTTTTAAAGGCAAACAATGTCCAGATCGTTGTTGACCCATTCTGAATCAAAACCTTCAAAGAGTACATTGACATTATCTTTGCAGAAGCCAAAACATCAAAAAGATGTAAGATTTCCTTGTAAACAAAGGCAAGGCAGAACAGAAGTTGGAGAATTGTCCTTCCCGCAGGCTCCCCCTCACCTCCCTGCTCACACTCCTCAGCCCTGCCTGCCCTCTCCCCATTTTGGCTCCCCCCAACACCAAACCAGCTGTACTAGGAGCACTAACCAGCAGACATCACCCTTTGGCCGAGGAGTGCTTCCTTCCCTCTCAGATTTAATGACCAAGCTCCAAAATGTCCACAGACCCCTCAGCCAGAAAGCAGCATATGCTCCTCTGCACCTGCAGCAATCGTACTCAGACACCCGTCTCTCAAACACCGAGAGTGCCAAAGCAAAGACAGTGTTGGGGTTCATTCTGCTCAGGATTACACATGGAGGCAAGATTTGGTGAGGAAGAAATCCTGTACATGGCAAAGGAGCCTGCACAGCCCCTGTGAGCTGAGCAGCTTCCAGGGTGCTTCCTGTGAGCGCTGAACAGAGGGAGGACACAGTGCAGGCAGCACAGGTTCACGGCACTTCACAGCACACTGGCCTCGGGCTTGGCTTGGGAACGCTGCAGATTGCGTGGACGTTCCCTCTACGTGCAAAAGGAAATCTAGGAACTGGGCTCTTCGCAGTGGAAGTGAAAAGTAACTACTTGTCCTTAGCATTTTATTCCCCCGGTGGAAGGAAAGGGAACTTGGTGTGTGCAAGTTAACCCTCCAAACCTCTTCCAGGTACTCGCCCCGGAAAAGGGCACCAACAGCATCAAACCTACGGCAGAGCTGCCTCTCCCCAGGCACACACAGACAGAGAAATAATTCTGCCGGCCAGGGCTGAGCCCCATCACATGGAGCGCCTGGCGAGCCCGGCTGAGGGTTACATAACGCACCAGCAGCCTGGGCTGCTGCCAGCCGTCGCGCCGAGCAGGGATGTCCCACGGGGATGTAATCCCGCTGTGGCCTTGCTGCCCGCGCCTCTGACTAAAGCAAGAAAGTCTCCTGGTTTTCGTTTCAGTGAAAGCAAACCCTTCCGCGGGGCTCCACACCCTCTAGTGGAGATGGGAGCTCAGAACGCTGAGGAGATGCTCTCAAGCCCTTCAGCACAGCCGAACTCAGGATTGAATTGCACCCAGCACACGCCCAAGGTGCATCTAGGGAGCACGCTGCGCATCTCCAGCGTGTGACTGCCCCGGCACACGTCACAGGTGTCAGTGCAGAAGTGGTCTTATGCACCAGCACGCCTGGATGCACACCTGCAGCTTGTTAAAAATCTTTCTACTTTGTTCACACACAATAGTGAGTATTAACCATGAAAAAATGAAAAAGGTCAACTTTGAGAACCAGATTTATTTAATGTTTACCATCTAGCTATGCAAGACTACTTCTATATAACATAAAAAGATCACACAGGTATAATAATCAAACTGCAAGGGCAGCGCTCTCACCATCCTTCAGAACGATCTTCCGGTCCAGCCACCTGAAAAGAAATCACCAAGACATTCAGTCAGCGCGAGCATGCAGCAGGGAAAATCGGGCACAGACATCGGAGCTGCCGCTTCTGGGCAGCAGAAGGCTCCGAGTCAGAGATGCTGCTTCATTTCTGCTGAAGAGGCCCAGTACAAACAGCATTTTTTCAGATACTTCACACTGCTGTGGCTACCCTGGCAGAATCAACTGGGCAAGAGCTGGAAAAAATTCACCACTGGAAGGGCTCATTTTTGCTGCTCTGTTGGGTTTAATCTGCTCACAGATGGGCCTAACAAATCCAAATGCCAGGTCAAGGTGAGCAAAGGAAGCATTTTGCTGGGACTGGGGGTGGGGAAAAATCCATTTTATCTCAAACTGCACTGAGAGCTCACCAAGTGCTGGCAGATCAGTTGCAGCCACTCACAAAACACGGCCCGATGGCACAACTAGTTTAAGAAGCACCTTCTTCATCCCACCCTCTGACAGCTCCTCAGTCCTACAGGAGCAACCACCTGGGGTGACCTCACTGTGACCGAGATCACCTAACTAACAGCAACATCAAGCAAAAAAAGGCTTTTTTTTTTTCCTTGCAGAGCATTTCTGTCAGAAGAGAGGATCACTTTGGTGCCAAGTTCACAGCACAGGCCCTCCCTGTTCCCTCCCCATGCTTGCAGAACACGTGCTCGCCTGAGCTGTGACCCCAGCTGAACTCACTAGCTGTAGGAGAAAAACCAAACACCAAAGAAAATCACAGATGTAACAAGAGAGCAAAGTAAACAACTTGCTGAAGTAAAGAAACCACCTTATCAGTATTCCCTTCTACATGGGGAACAAAGTTTTGGAATTCAGACAGTACCACCAACAAACGAAGTGAAAAAATACATGAGCAACATAGCTAAGCTGGGCTTCCCGTGCCTGTAAAACTTGCTTGCAAAGGAATGGCAATGTCAGCTCAATTTTACTAGAATACTTTTAAAAGATGGCTCAGCACATGTTAAAAGAAACTAATCTAAAAGCTGTTTTTTCTCAGTTTGGCAGGGAGGAGCCTGTTGTATGCAGTATCATACATGACCATCAAAACGCTGCATGAATGCTCACACCTGTTACTGCACAGGATGAGGCCCAGCACGGAGCCCGCCAGGGAGTTGATC
>NW_009693588.1:16453-16666 GCF_000703405.1 Apaloderma vittatum
CCCGCCCAGTGCTCGCCGCCGCCCCCACTGACCCCTCCTGCCCCTGACCCAGGAGGCACACGCGGGGCTCACTCAGTTCCTGCTCACCTCAGGAACGGAGGCATCAACGTAACTACCCGTGGTCACCATTTGGGGCTGTGGCTTCTGTTGGGCTGAGCCCCGGGAGGAAATCCTGCGACAAACGTTCTGTGAAAACTCACGAGAAAAAGAACC
>NW_009693589.1:0-342 GCF_000703405.1 Apaloderma vittatum
CTAACGCTGCGGGCGGCGATGCTGCTAGAGAAGCAATAATAATTTGTAAGGGTTCAGGTAACGGCAGTCGCGGATATTTACGGATTCGTTGTAAAAAAAGTGAAAAAAGCCTGCAGTTCCCGCGGCTCCCGGAAAAAACGGGATTTTCTGGCGTTTGAGACCGTTATCGATGAGTACTGTTATTATAAGTACAGCCATTCTCATTATTGCCCTGGCTACGGCAACTATTAGTATTACTTTGCAACTGACGTCGGAACTGTGGAAACCGAAATAAACGAATCTTTTTAATAAACCCCAAAATCAAATGTGTTAACCAGGTCTCGCCGAGAAAGACGGAAAATA
>NW_009693590.1:0-283 GCF_000703405.1 Apaloderma vittatum
CCCCCGGCCCTGGGCAGGGACACCTCCCACCAGACCATGTCACTCATAGCCTTGTCCATTTTACCAGCAATTTAAAAACTGTTTATGTTAACCAGAAATGGAGGAGAAAAAATAATAAAAAAAATCCTTCTGGTGCTGCAAAAGGAACTATTGTTGTTGCCGCCTGAATAATTCCAGCTCGATCGAAGCGTTGTGCTAAAAATAGCTCAGCCCCCCTGCTCCGCAAATACTCTTTGAGGGAAATATTTAAAACAGAAAATAAGGTCACTAAATCAGCGCCCCC
>NW_009693591.1:0-467 GCF_000703405.1 Apaloderma vittatum
AAGACGTTTTGTCTCGCTGTGCTAGAAGAGAACCCCATAGAATTTCTTGGACGTGTTCAGCTACTCCACAAAGCACAGGGGCCAGAGCAGCTTATTGGAATTGAACTTCAGTGGGGCGGGGGAGGGAAAAGGGTGGTTAGATACAACTCCCTCCGTGCCAAATTAATCGCACAAAATAAGCAAGAAAGGAAGGTGAGCAAGTTAATATTGTGGATATGCTGTTCCAGTATCAGGTTCTGACAATTTGTAGTACGGTTTTTAAAAAGTGGAAAGAATGCTAGTAGCATGAAAATCACAACTCGCTGAGAAGTGTGTGTCTGTGGGGAGGGGGGAAGGAAATCAAGATTAAGCCACCCCTAATGGTTGATTTAACTGCTACAGGATACTTCTACAATGCACACAGCAATCTGCACCTCTGAATTCCCCCCCCCCCCCCCGAAATGTGGGGCAAAAAACCGTTTTTGTGG
>NW_009693591.1:498-10567 GCF_000703405.1 Apaloderma vittatum
TGTAATGCAGGTATATAAAGCTTTTTCATGAAGCAACTCCAGCGCGCATTATGAAGCCAGGATAGTAGTTTTCATTAACTGATACATACTTTCATTACTTCCTAAATCACACATCCTTCTTCAAAGATAGACATGAAGGTGGGGGAAAAAAAACAACCAACAAACCAAAACCAGAAGAGGGACTAGGTCTCACTAAATCACAGAAGGTACTTCGTGAAAGAGAAGTGCTCTCTTTGTGACTTGCAGTCATTTGGATAAAAGTTCAGACAGAGGTTGTTAATGAATTAAACCCTAAAACCTGCTACTACAATCGAAGTAAAATGGTTTGAAGCACAGTTGTTTCATATAGCTCTCTCTTTGTGTAAGGAAACTTTGAACCTGGCAGAACACAAAATCAAAATCATGAGTCAGATGTTGCAAAAACAACAAAAAAAAGCATTATTCTAGCATGTATACCTGTTAGAATTCTTTTGCTTTTGACAAACTGACTCATCATTTTATTACATCATTCTTATCCTAACTTCAAAATACTTTTTAAAAAATAACCAACTGCCTAGAAAAACACAAAACAGTAGATTTGCAATCTAACTCTTTTAAAAACAGTCAACTTACACTCTTTATCACATCAAGTTAAAATGGTTTTAAATAATATTATAGCCATTTTACAGCCACAATTATCTTTTCTACAGGGCCAAAAAAAACCCCACGACCAACCAACAACAAGAAAAACTTCTAACCCACAACTCCACAACTAAGTAACATTTAAAAGATTACATATGTGAGAATCTCAGGTTCACTAGTGTGCATGTGCAATTTGAGTTCTAAAACCGTGGAGCACCCTTCTACTCAGACAAAATAGACTCCTAACTTCAGCTGGTTTATCATCTCACAATGCAGCTAAAATATTTCATTTACTTATTTTTAATCCAGAAGTAAAAACCAAAGTGCATAACTGACAGAAGCAGGCTGGAGAATTTTTGGGGTGGAGATGAATCCAAACAGCTACCTTGCACTTATTCATGATCAAGAGTACCAGAATCAGAATTCCCTCAGAATATTTAGGTCCTGTCTTATCCTTCAGTTTTCCAGATTATGCTGGTTTTGGAGATTTGTATAGCATTAGTAATGATAACCAAAAATATCAGAGAACGTTCTTTACTATTGCTCACAAACCTCAATTTTGACATGCCTGGGACTAACAACAGAACTTTGTTCACTAGTCAGAGTTGCAGAGCTAAACCCTTCTTAATTACTTTTTAAATACACTCTAATAGTAATTCTGTTTAACTAAGCCAACTTAGAGAGCAGTGGCCTTCTGTCTGTCCAAAGGATCCTATCTGTGCGAGAGGCCACAAAATAGTAATTTCAGAAAAAGGGTACTGGCTCTGTACTATGACCGACCGCTGCTCTGGCAGCCCTTCTTCAGGTGCCCTAGGAGAACAGGATGTAGGAAATGCTGCATTTTGCATAATCCCTCTTTCCACCCCCTATTCCTCATGCATTTCTGGCATAAATTAATGTTGACATTGTCAGCATTAATTTACAATAAGCTGTGCAGGTTTTCTTCCCCCTCCGTCATTTGAAACCCCCTTTAGGGGAGTTGAGGTGGCTGCAGCAAAGACACTACAGGAACACAGCTCTTTGAAAGGGCCATGGGGACCAGCAAGCAATAGAGCAGCAGCAAATCTTGCTGAGGGTGACCTTGGCTTCGATAGACATCCCAACAGTTAGCCTAAAAGTTTAGTGGGCCAAGCCTTAAGCCTATTCTGCAGTGAAAGAAATCCCAACGGTTGAATGAATTATCAGGGAGAAATTGTATATACTCTAGCTTTGAAGAGTTTCTAATTGAATGCCTGGAAATACTGTATATAAGAACAATTTGGTTCTTCATATCTATCTTGGCTAATTGTGTTACCCCACATACTGTCCTGGTCAAGATATCATATCCAACCACCACACTGAAATCAAACACACTTTACATTCTTTGATACATTGGTTTAAGGAAGATGATTAAAGATGTAATGCTATTTTAGAAATATCCTTCCATTATATGCTTAGGAGTATAGTAGGAAAAAGAATGAAGTCAGCTGACCATACTTTTAAACATTTCTAGTCCAAACACAAGAAAATAGTCGCAAGTCTTTCACAGATAACATAATATAAATAATGCATTGCTTCTGCAGGACCTGCTATTAATAAGTAATGATTGTATGGCACCTTCCAAACACCAAACCTAGTTACACATATGAATTAAGTTCAGCCTCAGAAACCACTTTTGAACAAAGTAAATATTTTCTTCACTTACACATGAGAAAAATTAAACAAAATGAGTAAATAAAATTTTACACAGTAATAAATGATGTAACATTCTTAAAACCTTTACAGAGTATCTAGCATCCAAACTACATTTATGTAATCTAACAAATACCTGAAAATGTTGCTAAACAGAAGCCTAAAACTTAGCTGACATCATTGCTTGATTCTCTGAAACTTGAAAAAAGAGTTCTGTTGCAGGCTCAGATTATTATTACTTTTTCAAGTGCACTGAATGGAAAAACAGGATCATTTTAACCACTTCTTGGGCTCCAAACCAAATGGTCATATTAGGCCAGCTCTGCTTAGAGTACAACCTACCAGAATGGTGGTCAAGTCTATTGCATGTCCCTGCGCATGCAAAGGGGAACTATTCAGGCTCTATTGTCTCTCTTCAACAGTACACTTATCTTTAGATTAATTTCACATTGAACATAGAAGATATTTGCCTATAGCCTTTGTATATTCAATACCTAATAAGAGGCACACAGTTTTTTTTATCTAAGTTACCCTCTCTCCCACACCTCTTGGACGGATATCCTCCAAGGATTAAACTCCTTCCATTTTCTATTTTAATTGATATAAATATTTCTATGCTCAGCAGTAACTATGAATCAATCCTGCAAAGAAGATTTGATTAAAAACTTCTCTTTGTTCTAAAGCATTTAAGAGGCAAATGTAAGGAGATGAACAAATCCATAAGGTAACAGCTCATGGATACCGTCACCCATGTTTGCAAATGCTCTGTAAACAAATAACATTAAGCAGTGCATTAGTAATAATAATAAATAATGACAAGTTAGTGACTGGCAAAGCCACCAGCCAGTTTCACAAAGGCCAATGAACAATGATCAGAAGTCATTACTATCTGATGATTATTACCTTGGGACAGATAACAAACAGTTACAAAGTGAGAGAGGGAGTCGCATAACCACTGGATCCTGAAGGACAGACAAGTTTAACCATTGTAAAAGGCACCCAAGTTCTCCGTCCCCAAAGTTTTTAACCTCTTCCTTCTTAAAATGAAAATGAAAAGGCCGCAGTCGGTGAACTATCACAGGAGCCTAGACAAGAACTCTTTTTGCAAGCTTTGAAATCACTGACAGTGCTGTCCCAACCCTTTAGCTGCCTCTGCCACGCTTGTGAACAGAGAGCGTATTGAATCAGGAACATTCTTCAAGGCCAACATTCTCACGAATTTCACTACAGTCTTGCAGCCTCAGAGTGGAGAGGCATCAAGAAAAAGTGCAATATATCTTAGCTAAACCACAACTGATTTTCTCAGAATCTTGTCTAAATCCTGGCATATAAACTAGCCATAATAATTTTATAATGCTTTCAACACAAGATATTCCTAGTTGAAATGCAAATTTAACATGTTAATACTTCTTCAAAAGAACCACAACGTTCATATTTTTCAGCTGTTAGTATAGCACACTACTTGGGAAAGGTAATATAGCTCCTAATTTCAGTAAAAACTCCACCACCAATACTTGCTAGCCTTAAATCCATGCTGATAGATAATCCTAGATTTTGCAGGCCAGAAATACATTGTTCATCAGTCTGGAGAGTGATTACATCAGTGTCCACATCTTTTTGCTGCTACTCAAATATTCTCTAGATTTACCAAGGAGGTCTTGTGATTCTTATCTTACCATAAGCACAGTTGGATTTTAAATTCCTTAATTCACTATACCATCTCTTTACACCCCTTTTCTGTAGGCACATTTTGCAAATAAACTTACTTGAGCCTACTACTATTAGTCTTAAGTCTACAGATACTTGAAATGCAGAATTTCTCCCCCGGATCTAAGCCAGCAACATCTTACCCAGTACAGATTAAATATAGAAAAAATAAATTAATATTTTACAATATAAAATACTAAGCAACCTCTTAACTGATGAGAAGAATTTGTTTAGTCAACTGGGGACTAGAACACTTGGCTCAAGGCTATTACAGATACAAATGTGGAAATAAAAAAGGGTAAACATCTGCCCCAATCCTGATCCTCTTGCACCATTTCCCATTCTCCATTGAAATCAATAACCTTACCTCATCCTAAGAATGGTTTAAGCTAAATCTGATTGAGACCCAGAGCACTCACTCCGTCATTTTGCTTCCATTCAACATCATGATGCTCACTGCTTAATTGAAGGTTTAGGCAGATGCTCATTAGCAAACATCTGCCATGGTTTAAGACATTACCATCCTCCTGGAGGAGCTAACTTCTTCCACCCCCAAACTGGCAAAACCGAATGCATTTGGCATCCTCATCTGCTTCAGTACGAAGTCTTGCAGCTTTGTTAAGTAACAAGATGACAGCATTTTAAGCCACAGCTGTCTGCTAAATGAAAGTATGTCCAAGTTCTTAAATGCCTTGTTACATATATGTTGAGAGGCAGAGTCTCTGCTGCACCAGCAAGGTGGCAAATTCTGCAGGGAAATCAACTCCGGTTTCTCAATTCACTAGCTTTTTTTTTTTTTTTTTTTTTTGGTTAAAACAACTAGAGTACTACCGAGACTGCCCTGGACCCCAAAAACTGACAAGATCTCAAGGAGCTCATCTACCATCTAGGACTGTGCGTTTACCAAACCACGTCTCTCTGACACAGCGCTGACTGACTGGAAATACAGCAGCAGGACAGCAGGCACAGAAGTGGACATTAGCACTACTGATATCAACCACGGCCTCTTCGCAATACTTTAACAACTTAGAGAAGGGTGAGATAGAATAGAAGGGCAATTGGGAGACAAAAACCCCACAGTGTTGCCAAGATCTTACATTCCCAGGGAAAAGAAACACATTAAGGTAAGGTAAGGGAGAGGCGGAATATGTGGAGATCAAGCTTCTAGCAGACTTCACCTGCCTTGTGCAATGAATTTCACACGGCATTCAGCTATGCTTCACCGTGCTGCATGTCCTCAGTAATCAGCTCTCACCTACTGGCAGGCAGAAGGGTTTGGGCTGCAAGTCAGCCTGCTGTCACCGCTGCCTGCTGAGCATGAAGTCATGTGGCCAGTTCCCTCCTGTAGGGAATATCTTCTTGCATTGGCACTTCCCCATCGTACCAAACAGTACAGAGGAAAAGGTTATTTGTCTTTTGAGATACTAGGAATAGAGTCTAGGTTTCTCAACCCCTTCTGACACTGTTTGATCAAAATACTGTTTCTACTGAGAGCCCTAGTTTTCAGAAACATTAAGGCCACCCAGTGTTTTCAAGTTTGTACTTTACAGTAAGGTGCAAATTATCTGTCCATAAGAAATAGACTAATAATAGTGAAAAATCACAGAGTAGCACAAAACTTCATGAGTAGGAAGAAAGGAGAAGAGGCAATGCCCAGAGGGAAGCATCTTGCCTTTCCACACAAAAAAAGCTGAGGAATGCACCCTGAACAAGTTTGCAGATGATATAAAACCAGGAGTGGCTGATACGCCAGATGGTTGTGGCACGTTTTGGAAGTACTACCTTCAGAGGCTGGAAAAGTGGGTAGAGAAGAATGTCACGAAGTTCAAAAGGGGAAATGCGAAGTCCTGCACCTAGGGAGGAATAGCCCCAGGCACCAGTACACCACAGGCACCTACCAGCTGGAAAGCAGCTTTGCGAAGAAGGACCTTGGTAGACAAGTTGATCACAAGCTAACCAATGCACCCTCAAAGCCAAGAAGGCCAATATTAGGAAGAGTGTTGCCAGCAGGTCTAGGAAGGTGATCCTGCACCTCTACTCAGCACCGGCAAGGCTGCATCTGGAGTGTCGCATCTCATTCAGGGCTCCCTGGTAAAAGGAAAGTCTGGATTTACTGGAGCAAGTCCAGCCCAGGGCCACAAAGATGATTAAGGGACTGGAGCATCTGTCGTATGAGAAGAGGCTGAAAGAGCTGGGACCGTCTAGCATGGAGAAGAGAAGGCTCAGGGGGGATCTTATCTGTTTGTACAAATGTCTGATGGGTGGGAATGAAGTTGAAGGAGCCAGACTCTTCTCAGCAGTGCCCCTTGACAAGATAAAAGACAGTAGGCACAAATTAAAACAAAAGAAACCAGAAAATTCCATCTGAACACAAGAAAAGAGTTTTTTTTTAAACTGTTAGGATGGTCAAACAATGGCCCAGGTTGCCCAGAGAGGTAGTCTGAACAACCCACTCTAGCTGGCCCTGCTTGAGCAGTGAGGTTGGACTAGATGATCTCAAGAGGACCCTCCAAATCTAAGTGGTCCTGTGAAAGTATTGCAACACGAGCATTTACTGTTTACTAAGCAAAGTATTCATGTCTAGTTTTGTGAGAGTAGTTTACAGAATACAAACATTCCACTCTGCTCTTTTAGCTACTTGGACTCTTCACTGAAAACATCCCTATCATATTCAGAACACTTATTGTCCAAATACTTATTTTTAAAATTGCTACTGGTTTATGAGCTATTTTCTAACAGAAAACATTCACTAATCATTCCAAAACCATGGCTGGCATTTTACTCTCTTATTCTTCTCCCCTCAACTGGGTTCCTACCTTGAAGATTTCTACAAACTAGATGAAGCTATAAAATAACTGCAAAACAGGTAGAAGAGTGACTTTATTTTTAACCTCTCTAAAATGCATGCACTGGAAGTTTGCTGTCGTTTTTCTTAGACTTATACTTTTCTTAGACATTTGCAAAGCATCATTATCACCACCTTTCAGTTGGGGACAGGCACTCTGCCTCCAAGAGCAGCACATGGTATTTCACTAACAAAGCTACACATAGAATTTTAAGGCTGCTGTTGCCCGCAAACCATTATCACCAATACATACCTGATGTGTAGGTGACGTGGGCACAGGATTTAATTGCTTTTCTTGCTATCCTGCAACCATGCTTCCTTCGTGCAATTTTCTTCTTTTACCACTAAGCATACAGCTTGAACATCTCCTCACATGTGTTGGCTGCTTGCCATAAAGGTTCCTATTTCATGGAAATAAAATTCATGAGGTATGCATATAACTTGACTTTTTGTTACTCTTACTCTCATTTAGATTTTGGGACAGATACAGATACTGCTGTACGCTGAGAAACACCCATCGATTCCAGCAGCATTCCTCAAGACCTAAGGCACTCGTCTCTACAGGGAGGTCATGGTGGCTCTTGGCAAGAAGTAGCGAGCTCCTGCCTGCAGAGGGAGGCGCGGTTCCACGCAACGCGCCCTTGTATCTCCCTTTCCCTCCAGACTGGAGCCACAAACAATACTGAAGAGTTGTAGGGCAAGGGTCTGGCCCTCTGTATGCTCCCCGCCTCGAAAAAACAGCTGTACAAATGAAGAATTGAGGGTCTAAAAATAGAAGAATATACGAAAAAGCATCTGAGTGAACCCATTTATCCCTTTGTATGCATCCTACAACCCCCCCACATTTTTTGTACAAAAGAAGAAAGTGAGGAAGAGAGAAGCTGGCATCTTCTTAAAGCAAAGGGAGGAGTACTTATTTACTACATGGTGAGGATTTTGCATGAGTCAAATCAATGGAAGCTGTCAGGAAGTATTCCTTGCCTGGCCAGAGAAGGCATGGATCTCCCACTTGGTCTTGTGAAGGTCATCAAGCAGACTACAAAACGGAAAAATCAAGGTGAATGACTATTAGAGCAGAGGTCCAGCAGTTGACTTGCACAAGGCCTATCAGATTTAAGATGTTTTTGCTGGGTTTTCTTGGAAATCTCTATTCTATTTGGGAAGGTTTATTCATTCCAATGTATTGAATGGCAACTAATGATAAAATAAGTAAGCCTTCCTGGCCCAATAATCATTAAGTTTGGTGGAGGCTATCCCAAAGCGCCAGGAACAGTGGCCATCAGAAACAAAACCTTTTGGCTGCCTCATGAACCCTATGAGAGCTGTATGTAGTCAACTCAGGAGGGAGGTACTGGGATGCTTTCATTTACATGGGGGTAAAAAGCAAAATCAGTGGGTTTTAAATTGTCAGCTGAGTAGCAAAACAATTGGGAAGACCAAGAAGGTACTCAAGTGCAGCTTTCCAAGAGAAAACAGCACTGGAGAAGGTACTGCAGTGAAGCCGAGATTAGGAAGAAACAGTGTGGAACGTGGTTGTGATCTTCTAGTGTGAAAACAGAAGCTCTGCTCAGTGCAGAAGAGTAATGCAGAAAATATGACAGGAACTCTCCTGTTCAGGGCTTATCAGGTTTATGTGATTCCTACAATCCACCGAGTCCTCACAGCTGTGATATCACATCAGACATAATTACTTCTGCTGCCCAACTGAGCACGCTAATCAAGGAAGCTGGGTCAATTCTGACCTGCACCTACTTCCCCTCCTTCCACAGCTTTTAAAAAACTTATTAAAAATGTTGAGAGCTCATCGCACTCTTCATTGGAGAATATAAAAATACAAACACTGTCATCCTCCATTGCTAACATTGTTGGAGAACTTCACAACACATGGTCTTTTAGCAAAGGTCTTACTTTTTGCTTTCAGCACCTATATTTTATTAAAAAGAAAAAGGTCCAACAAGTTACCCAGAGCTTCATACTCCAGGCTCCAAAAAAAAAAAAAAACAACAAAAAATAAAACATCACTCACAAACCCCTAGAAGATGCTAAAAAGACTAAGATGGTTTAGGTTGCAAGGAAAATCTTAATACCTTTTGGTTTGATAGCTCAAACGCTTCAGCTGACTGAAGTCGTTATCCAATCATGCAATAAAGAGAGAATATCTAATTTAGAAACCTTTTAAACTTTGGGACTCCTCTCTCTTCCCCAGGTTGCCTCTGAACTGTTGGCTCAATATAGTTCTTTACTCCTTTTTTTCTCCCATTATCTTTATGACTGAGGCACATCCCTTCCCTTCATCCTGTCCCAGGACAGCCTCCTAACCTACATGAACACCTAAACTTTACATTCTCCCTCTATTCAACCATTCAATCTATTTCAAAGCTTCTGGCTTATTATTTTTCAAAAAAATCACTGTCCTTAGGTAACTCTTTTCCATCTCTAAACTGCAGTGCCTTCAACAACTCCCTGTAGTATGAAGACTTCTCTGTCCAGTGCCTTTAAAAATCGGCTACCTATACTTTTCAAACTGACATTTTCTGACAAATTGTTTATCTCAGGCCCTGTTGAAGTCTTCCCATAGTACCAAGTGTCTTATTCTTTTTAACAGCTCCTTGTACAACTGAGCCTCAGGTTTTTATTGGCACTGTAAAACCATCTTATACACAAGCAGTGACACATGATTTTGCTACATGGTTAGGAGGAAAAAAAGTCTTAAAGGCCTTTAGAGCTCTGTCCTAAGGAACCATACCTCCTCAGACCCCAGCCTGAGGCAGCTATGCTAGCAGACACTTGGAGTGAAGGTGTTTCTTTCTTTCTTTGCATACATCCAAAAGCCAGGCAACTCCTCAGGCCTGGCTCACCTGTCCTTTGAGGCAGGCAACATCCCAATGCCTGAATTTGAAACGCTTTTTGCAAAAGGGAGAAAGTTGGAGGAGGGAAAAAGCTGTGTCAATATACAGAGGATGACAGTCACAAACACAGAATGATTAGGTTACTTGTTTCCTAATAAGAAGACTAAGAATACCAAAGATAAGACAGTGACTTATTTATGGGTGCAGGAATAAAAATCCTGCACGGATTTAAGTGATTTTTGCACCCCCCTAAGCAAGGGCGGGCCCAGCATTCAGTCAGCCTGAGACACCGCTACCTTCGGAAACCCACCACCCCATCTCGATGCATGGAGCGGAAGGGCGCTGGCATCGGGCGGGAAGAAGCAGCGCACCTACA
>NW_009693592.1:0-208 GCF_000703405.1 Apaloderma vittatum
TGAGTGCGGCGCGCGGGCTTGGGTTGCCTCAGGTGCTGGGCGGGAATCCCTCCCCTCAGCGCCGGCCTCGGCCCTGAGGGGGCTCCCCGAGCTCTGAGGGCTGTGCTCTGCTCTCCTCGGGCGTGCCTGGGCCGGTCTTTGGCACCTGCGAACCTCAGCCGGTGCCTTGCTGTGGGTTGGGCCCAGCGCCGGCTGCTCTGGGGTATTT
>NW_009693592.1:239-6089 GCF_000703405.1 Apaloderma vittatum
CGAAGAGTGGGAGCAAGTGAAAAGCAGTGAAACGCGAAGCCCCCGCAGGTCGATTCTCACAAGCTCCTGGGTGCTGTTCCCAGCTCTTCCTGTGTAGGATAAACGCAAACGTTTTGGGGGCAGGTACGTAGAAACGCGAAGTATTTACTGTTGATGCAGAAATATATATATGTGTGTGTGTACACTTGGGGTGGGAAGGAGTGAAGTTGCAAGTAGTCTTTGCTTCTTCTGCAGTGTAGTAAAATCATTTGAGTTAAAATAGCTGTAAGCGGTGTATGTGCTCTGTTACTGTTTTCAAAACAGCTGGCTTTTAAAAGAGGAATTAGCTGGCAACTTTGGGTAAAATTCTGGCTACTGTAATGTTTATTCTTATCCCACCGTGGTCTTTATTGTGACCTGAACTTTATTCAATGTATCTAGTTAAACCCCCCCCCAACCTAAGGAGGTGCGTTGAAAGTTGGAGAACTTCTATGCTTGTACCCATTTATCTTGTTTGTTGTTGTATGTTGAGTGAAATTGTGCCTAGTTGGGACTTCCTCTGACATTTTCAAGTACTCGGTGATTCTTTAAATGCATAGTACCTGTACTCTCCTTATTCTTGAAATTAATTCTGAATGTAAAACACAAATGTTTTCTTGTATGTGTTATTCAGGTACTGTTTATTGTGAAACAAGCCAGTAGGATCCCATTTCCCCTCATCCCTTTTTATTGAACCATGCTAGTCTGGAGTTTGTAAACACAGTAGGAGTTGTTTAAAAACATGCATAAAACTAGATTACTTTTTTTCATGCTTGGAAGTATTGATACACTGGTATTGAGCAGCATAATATTCTTCATGTTCCTTGGAATATGTCATGTCTAAGCTTAGTGTCAGAATTTTCTTTTCTTAAAATTGGGGTTTATTTACTTTGAATCATTTGTGAAATATGGTGGGTTTTTTTGTCTTTTTACTGTTGTATACTTGAAAGAAAGATTTTGCTGTGGTGTTAGTAGGAACAGCTGTGCTTCATTTAATCAGGTGGATCATTAGTGAATTGGTCAAAGCTGTGTTTGGTTTCTGTTCTCATTAGGATTACTTTCTGCGCAGGGCATCTGCTTGTTCTCTTATAGCAAATGTAAAACAGTTGGATTTGCTCCTGGATGAAAGCATGATTAGTTAAAAATTGTGTTGCTTGATCTAGTTGAGAGGTGTCCCTGCCCATGACAGGGAGGTTGGATTAAATGATCTCCAAGGTCTGTTCCAGCCTAGGCCATTCTATGATTCTATGAAAGCCTTTGACTGCATTAGGTTCCTGGTTTAGTTTCTGTATTTGGAGGCTATGCAATGATCTGTATCTTAAAATGGATTTAATAATTACATTTAGGCTCACTGAATTATTTGAGGAAATAATGCATCAAAATTGTTACTTATTTTGAAGAAAACTTGTCTTATTTTTCTTTTATGTAAAGCTGGAAATGACTTTTTTCTAAAATTCTTGCTGATATCTAGTAGCTACCTGCATTCACTGGAGGTAGAATCTGTCCTATTCATGATGCTTTTATCAAAGTGAGTTGATATGTCTGTTTCATTCAGAATTATGGAAAAAGCAGCTTTTGTGCTCTTGCAGTGTTTACTTGTAGATCAGTGTCTTTCTAAGCGGATGCTCTAGGGTTTAAGAAGGAGTTATACTGATGACAGAGTACTCTAGTATTAAGTCCAGAGCTTTAATGCAAGCCTAATTTTCTTTTTAAGTAGGTGGCACTTCCTGTCAAACTTTATGGCTGAGAATCAAAGTTGATATGTTAGTTTAATATTGCATAGCAAATAGGAATGCTTAACATTCTAGAATTCTTTATGGTTAAATAAATTATGCTTGTCAGAGCTACCTGGGATATTGAGAAATTTAATATACCAATTCTTCAGGTTTTAAAAATCGTAAATGTGATAGGATTGTCTTATTTTAAGTAGAGGATAGGAGAAACAATTGCTTAAGCTTATTTTAATTTCTTAAGTCCTTGGATTAAAAAAATTATTTTGAAAATGTTTTGGTTTGGTGTTTTTGTGCCTAGTTGATTTTTTTGTTTGTTTTTATCTAGTAAAACTGATTCTGAAAAATGGACAACAGTGTTTGTCAAGTTTATGAAGATGAAATCCAGGTACTGGAAGAAGAAATTAAGCTATTGACTGAAAAGTATGAAGATGGCCAACAAGAATCCACTTTTTATTCTGATGAGGAGATATTGATGTCAAAGTATGCCTTTTTTTGTATTTTGGATTAATAGTGTGTGTTTGTCAAAATTGTTTAGCAGAAGCTTTTGCCTCTGTGCTAGGACTTTCCTTATGTTATTTTTCCGGGTCTGATCTTGTTTAGGATGTGGGTTATATATGATAGACGTGATCTCTCTTTGCTGCCTTCTGTTGGTAGTTCATGGTTTGTGGGGTGTTTTTTGTTTGTTTTTTTGGGTGGGAGGTTGGGGTATTTTTTTGTTGTGGTGTTTTGGGTTTTTTTTTAGGATTTTTTGTTTGCTTTTTTTTTATTTTAAAGACAATCAAAGTGGTCAGAGCATGTTATCAGGTGTGTTACCGTTCTGGCCCTGCAAAGGTGTTGACTGCATAGGCCATGTTTTCCATTATGCAGTGTGAAACAGCTCAGTGCATGTTTTGCTTGGAAAAGTGGGGGATGAGGAAAATGAAAATGAGAGTTGAGGACATGTACAAGTATGACTAGTTATATGTTCAAGGACAATATTAGAGCTTATTTCCATTATTGAACTGATATGCTATAGAAAATGTACACTCTGTAGATAAGTTATTTACATGAGTAAAGGCATCACAGCTTGTTTTTGTTGTACTTTCCTCAAAATGAATTCTTGCATCACAAGACTTATAAACTAAGTGCTGTGTCCACCTCACAGGGAACATGAACCATTTATATAAATTAGAATAGTTTGCTGTGATCTGATTGAAATTTGACTTGGTGAAAATTGATGTTGCTTGGAAAATTGTCAGATCACATCACAAATGCCTTTTATGGAATGATATTGCTGGACTGATGTGATAAAACATATGTCTCTTGCTATTTTGATATTTATTATTTTTAATTCTAGAAAATTGTTCTGGAGAGAATTTCAGGGAGAATCTAAAGGACATGGATTTCCATCAGATTTGAAAGCTCAACTCGAAAGTCTGGAAAGAGATCTCTCATTTTTAATGAAACTTACCGGTATTCAGTTCACAGGTCATTCCAGGAAAACAGTGGAAAAAAGTAAGCATTTTTTGTGCCTTTTACTGGTGCTAATACTGAGCATACCGTTTCAGTACGTTATGTTTGAAAATGCATATTGTAATTTAAATTTTGAACGGAATTACCATCAAGTATTTTGTTAACTTTATTTTATAACAGCTAGAAATGGAACAGTGCAGAAGCATAGATTATCAGGGAATTGCCACTCTCTGTCTTTTCAACTGGAATTCCAGCTTCTTGAAATGCAGGTGAGGATCAATGTATGTTTAAAAAAAAAAATGCAACTGAGCAACAAAACTTCAAATGGAAAAATATTAATACATTTTTTTCCAGCTGAAACCTCCAACTGGTGTTTTGTCATTTAAGCCTCAGTGGGTTTTTTTTGTTCTATAACTTTTGAATTCCCTGCACATCCAAACAAAACAGTTCTTAAGGTCAGATTCAGCCTTCGGTTGTGAAATTTTTATCACAGATTTTTTTGGGTTGGAGAAGACCTTTAAGGTTGAATCCAACTGTTAATATAAGACTGCTGCCATGTGGATTGTGTAAGTTGAAACTACAGGAGTTCAACTGAATAAGGTTTTTGTGCAACTTGAAACTTGTGATCCTAGCAATACCGTTTTAGCATTTGCTTGTATAAAACTGCATTTAGCTTTGAGCCTGTAGCAATCATGCGACTTGATTAGATGAATATTTTTCTCACTTGTATTCTCCTAAAGAATGTGGGTATCTGTTAGTGCCAATGGAGCTCAGATGAATAAGTGCATGTTAAGTTCATTTTAAACTGCATTGGTGATGCTTAAATCTATTACAGCACTAGATGGTAGCACTTGTCTACATAATGCCTAAAACCAATCCTGCTTCAGTGCTGATGGAATGCTATTTGGAGTAAGCATACCAGGTGTATATATTTAAACAAAACCCCACACTTCAGGTGAAAAAAATATGATTTTGAGTTATTTTGCATGATTTCTTTAAATAAAAGTACATGCCACCTATAACTTATAGTTTAATGTAAAATGCAGAGAACGTGTCAATTTACCTTAAGTTAATAAACTTTGAACTGTCAATGTTGTATGCATTTGTATAGTGTGAGTTGTGGCCATATTATTGAAAATGGTAAATTAGTTAAGCAGACACCAACAGAATACAGTCTTTAATTGTGCCATAAAATACCAATTTGGGTTTTTGTTTTTTGTGTTAGTTACCAAAATCAAGAAGCCCATTTACTGTACTGACTAACTTCTGTTCCTTTGTTTTTTTTGTGATTGTATATGAACCTGGGTGTTATTAAAGGTTTTGTGTTTACTTAAATGTTTATTTTAGCTGTTGTACAGATCATAATGCAACAGTTGCACAGTTTTGTAATTTATATGATTAAAAAAATTACTCTTCCATTTCTTGATAACGAACAAGTGTATCTTGTGTCTAGATTGCTAACAATTCCAGTCCAAAGTTTTGCCTAGGTCTAGCTGGTTGTGTCTCTGGTGTAACAGTAGTGACACATTATCTTGGTTTGCCACAGACTTCATACATTCATTCATTTTTTCCTGATGTTACGTACTCAATCTACTAAATTTTGTAGTGTCGTGGTTTGTTTTTTCCATCTGTAGTGATGGAAACCAGTGTGTTAACCCGAAGTAGGGATTGCTTCGGTGGTTTGCATTTGACTCCAGCTTGTCTTTTTAGCTGCTTCTGTGTTACCATTCCTGTTTGTTTGTAGTGTCTGGATATAAGAAAAACTAAGTACAAAGTCTTCAGTACAAAAGTGAAGCATTTGCTGTGGTTTTAAGCTTTTTCAGTCACTGTTATCTAACCTGTTACTCTGATGTGTTCAAATATACCTAGATAAAGAACTAAGTTCTTTTGTGGCTTCATTTCTGCTATGTGAACTACTTTTTTCTCTTTTTTTCTTTAAAATAGATTGTTAGATATTTTAATTTGGAAACATTTTATTTTTATCTTCATGCACATCTCCCTGAGTAACAGTTGTTATTGTAAAAAGGAACAGGAATTTGAGCCAAAGCTATAGGCTTTAAAATAAAATAAAAAAAAAAAACTTAACAGGAAAATTATTAGTCCTTTTTAATGTAGGGTAGCATTGCTGTGATTTTCAGATGAAATCTTGTGTTTGAATTTTCTGGTATATGTGACATCTAGGGGTTGTGTTGGGGAGAAAAAAAGACTTAAAAAGGTGGAAGTGAGATGAAAGCAAGCAGATGAACTTATAAGTCTTCCTTGTTATACTCTCTATGTTGACAAGTTCAGATACCCTTTTTTTTTTTTTTCCCTCCTTGCTAGAGAAGTGTCTAAAATATTCCGTTGTTACTTCTCCAATCTAGAACAAAGAGAATGTGTCTGCTGTTATTACTGATCTTAGCATTATCATGGAATCTGGAGAAGATTTGAAGATGAAAGAGTTCGTGTTAAGGTAAGTTCAAAGTTTTTGTTTAAGGGAATGTATTGTCTGGGATAACTGATATTAAATGGATACCGAATTTTGATATGAATTGCTGGCAGTTAGTTTCTTTTTTTGGTAATGTACTGCTAAACCTAAACCCTTCTGATCCTTTGTCTGTATCCTTCTGGAGAGGAGTGTCGTGGTTTCACCCTGGCCGGCAGCCAG
>NW_009693593.1:0-1159 GCF_000703405.1 Apaloderma vittatum
CTTGGAAGAGACTCGAATTTCCCGAGCGGGTCTGGGTGAAGGGCAAGAACCGCTCCTGTACCCCTGCCATCAATGTGAACCGTCTTGTCCCCATCGTGCACTGATCATGAGTTATTGTGTTAAGGATCTACTTGAGTGTGCAAGCAAGGAAAGGATCGACATGCTGCTATATGAATACTTTTAGAACAAAAAAAAACACACAAAAAGGAAAAAAAAAACCAACAAAAAAAAAAAAGGAAAAAACCCTTCTTTCTTCTTTCATTGTTGCTTTTACAGTGGTATCGCGCATGCAAACAGGAGCATTTTGTGTCTTCGGGGAAAAAAAAAAGGAAAACGCTTAAAAAAATAATAATAATCAAAAAAAAACAACCTTAATGAGAGATGGCTGTAAAAATTACACCCATGCACAAAGACCCGACACCACCCTGATACTGCAGTCTTGAGCTGGTATTCCCTTATCAGGCCTGGGGACTGATAAGTTTTTTTATTTTTATTTTTTGGGGGTTATTTTTCATTTTTTTTTTTTCTCCGTGTGCACAGTTCTAGTTTAGTTCCGGTCCATCGGGTGTTTAAAACTTGCAGACGAGACGGAGAAATAACAACGTGCCATTTCTTTTTATTTTGGGGGGTTTTTTGGTTTTTTTTTTTCACTTGAAGCTCTTCATCGCTGTACATTGGACCCTGCTAATGATACATGTGTACGTACGTTTTTTTTAGTGCAATCTCTTCTGTAGATCTTTGTTGACCAAATTGGTGGGTATTGTTACTTATTAATTTATATTTGTCTCATTTTGTATGTATGTGCATAGTGTGTTTGTAAGTATGTGTGGTTTATAACCTGACCGACTGTGTCATGGGGCTCAGTGTGCCTGTAATTTAATCCCCTCCCCTTATTTTTATTTATTTTTGTACTGTGCTGATTAAATAAAAATGCACTGACCATCCATTACACGGCAGCGGCTCGTGGCCGACTCTTTTCTGCGATCCCGCACCTCGGACGCCGCGCAGGGGCGTCGGGGAAATTGGATTTGCTTTGACGACAGCGGGGTTTTAACGCGCCCGCGGATTTAATCGCGTTACCGGCGCCCGAGTCAGGAGGAGCAGCCAGAGGTGAAAACAAAAAAAAAATCGCATTATCGGACACGCCAAAACTCCGCTT
>NW_009693594.1:0-2849 GCF_000703405.1 Apaloderma vittatum
AGCTGAAAATGTTCTATGAAATGAGTGAATTTGAGAAAAAAGAGTGGAAGAAAAAGGACACTGTGTATTGACCTTGTCTTACCGATGTGTAGCATATGGCATGATGACAATTTGAGGTCTTCGCTGTCATTAGATAGTCACTTTGATAGGGAAAAAAATCACTCAAAATGTTTTGTAAGTGTTAAAACTATTCAAGTAAATTTCTCTGCTCTTTGAAACACTTGCTCTAATATCTTGAGTAAATCACTCTCCCTGCACTGTTTACGAACAAGGAGATATTATTAAACTGAATTACGTTTCAGGCCGGTGACTGACTTTCCCAGGGTTAGCAGGTAGCAGGTAGAAATCAAGATGATATTTTGCTTGGAGCTTCTGCAAGAAGAAAAGTAACAATGTACAAAATGGGCAGAAGTTACCAGCACCGAGTTACTCATTCCCCAGTGTGCAGCCTGCATTTCTTTAATTCTAGTAAGAACTCAGGACCCTTGCATTTACCTTTAAAAATCCTTCCATCACCTCCCTTTTCCAGCTACTGTTGTTTTTCCCCTGTAGCTGAGTGTGTGCTGGGTGCTCTCGTCTCCAGGCCTCTGTGATTTCCGTGGCTGCCCGGGTCAGCTGCTTCTGCCCAGGGTCAGGAGCTTCTTAGAGTAAAGCATATGGGCACTGCTTGCGCAGGATTTAACCTTGGGGAGTTTGGAGTTCCTACAGTTTGTAGGTTGTACGGCTGCATGAAGAACACGTAGATTTAATCAGTTTTCAAAATGACATGAGACAGGCTTGGTCTCACTGCCTCCTCCTTTCTGTGGAACTCGCCATCATCTCTGCAGCTCCTGCAGGAGCACAGCTGAAGGAATTGTCACCCTTAGGGTAGCTAAATACTGGAAAGACATTACTTTTGTATGTTTCTAGAAAACCATACGTTTAAAGACAATTATTTAGACCTTGAGGATGAACAATCAGAAGTTAGAAAACCACCGGAACTAGAGCTTCCTGGGCATTTCCACTTGCGTTCGTAAGCCCGTGTGTGCCTGCAGAGCTGTTCTCATGCTGCGATCAGATATTTTTAGCCCAAGACTTGGCTCCGTTCAGTGCGCATGCATTAAGCGAGTGGCTGTGTTCTTACTCGGTGTTTATGCCCTAATTCCCTTGAAAACAAAGCATTCTGCTCTGCAGACAGATCCCCTCCTCCCTGCCTTCATCCAGGGCCCAAACGCTTCTGTAGCAGGGATGGGGCGAGTCCCCGAGGGGCAGGGCTGGGGGCAGTGAGCTCCAGAGGGGCTCCAGCCCGCGGGAGCTTCGGTTGGCGGTGCTGACCGCCTGCCTGTCGCGGTTCCGAGAGCTCTCTGATGGTCAGTTTTTGTTTTAGTCCGAAGAAGATTTTCTTGAAAGAAGGAGAGAAGTGGAGAGGCTGCTGAAGAAGAATGCGGATTGGATCTGGGATTGGTCCAGCAGGCCGGAGAACATCCCGCCCAAGTGAGTGCTGTTGGCGCGTCCGGATGAACTTGGACGCAGCTTTTCCTTCCACAAGTCCACACACGTCTGTTAATGCTGTGACTGTGCTTTCTTCCTCAAAACCAGGGAATTCCTTTTCAAACATCCCCGGCGCACAGCTACCCTCAGCATGAGGAATACAAGTGTGATGAAGAAAGGGGGGATATTCTCAGCAGAGTTTCTGAAGGTTTTTCTTCCATCTCTGCTTCTTTCTCATTTGCTTGCCATTGGACTGGGGTAAGTTTGAATTAAAATAATAAATGTTTTCTTTTTTTTTAATCTGTTTTCTCTGAAGCCTGATTCTGACTCCAAAACCTCACTTTGTCTAAAGATGAATGGATCAGGTGCAGATTTGCATCACTGTTCTGTAACGAGCGCATAACAAAGTCACATCTTCAGCCAGTGCTGAATGTGGTACCCATAAAATTTCAGAATAATGACTCGTTTTAAGCTACAGCAAGTACATGAGTACAGGTGCAGGGTAGGGTGGCTGTGAGCGTACCAGGTTGGGAAATAATGAGTAGAGAAGGAGTAAGAAGTGCATGAAGATGATGGTAAAACGAGAGGTTTGCAAATTTCAGAGGTATTTAGCAAACGGAAAAACTTAAGATAGCAAAAGGGAAAAAGGTAATAAAATGTCTGATGGGAGACCTCCTGAACCAGAGAGCTCTTGCTGACCCCGTCCTTATCGCTGACTCTGCGTGAGCTCTTCGGCTCCAGGAATGCAAATTATTCACTCTTGGAACTTGGGGAGGACGGTCAGACAAGGCTACGCCCAAAGTCACTACCGACGGAAAACGGGGTTTCGCGGTAGTCACTTGATTTGCCCACGGAATCACAGCTGGCACCGCTGCTCCTGCTGGGAATTACTTAACCGGGAACGCGAGGAGAAAGGAGTGTTCCTTACCCGCTGTCCGTGCTTCCCAGAGCGAAAGGCAGCACTCGCTGACCGTGTGTTCTCCATCCGCAGGATTTACATCGGGAGACGCCTGACGACCACAGCTTCGAGCTGCACCTTTTAAAGGCACCGGGAACCTTGTCTGAAAGTGAAGAAAATGGTCACCTGGGAATGCGGGAGGTGGACAGAAATGTTGGAGGTAGCGACAACGGTGTGGTCAGCGTGTTCTCATTCTGTAAATGTGTTCATGGTTTAGTGGGAGTGGGAGAAGAGCCACTGCAGTTAACGTAGCGCGTGTAGTCTTCTGGATCGATTCATAGAGCTCGTTTCCGATGCATCGACATCTGTTTTATTGCTTTGTAGTGAAGTATCTTTGGGAATTAAAAGAGCTTGATGTTCAAAAACAATTCTAGCTTCAGTATAGCAGTTGTGATCGAGCTAGGTATTCATCCAAACCGCT
>NW_009693594.1:2880-5362 GCF_000703405.1 Apaloderma vittatum
CCTTCGGACTTCATCGACGTGAATATTCATCACCGCCGCTGTAATCGCGACAAAAAGGGATTAGCCCAGAGCAACGTGTGGCCTTACGGATTGGGAGTGGGAATTCAGAGGGCGTTTACCTCACTCGCGCGGTTTCTTCCTGCTGTGGGCGTTGCTTAGCTCTTTGCCTCGCGTCTGAGATGGGAAATAGCGAGAGATGGAGTCAGCTGGAAGAAACCAGCACGTGAGTGAAATTTCACCGGTTTTTAGTAGTTCAGAGCGTGATGCAGAACAGCCCGGATTAAAATTTGGAGTTTAGTGCCTGATAAATAGCTTCTTTTGCTAAGACGTTTATTTAATGCCTCAATTAAAAGTTCCTTCTGTTGTATCTATTTGCAGACTATCGCTTTCCAGTCTATCTGTAAAATAATAAATTTGCATCTTATATTTGCCTCATCCTTGTATAGATTTTAAAACGGGTCACTTGCTTCTTTGTTTTTACTAATGCAATGCCCTTTTGTTCAGTGATTTTACCTTATTTAATGAGAAGAAAATGAATGTTTGCCAAAATGTTTTATATATTTAAATAAAAAGGTTCCCCGTGGATGCAGTTTTCTTGTTCCTTTTCTGTCTAGTAATTGTTGAAAGTGGCTGACCAGGCTCTTACTCTTTAACCAAGAGTTTCACGCTGGTGACTTGCGTAACCGCCAAGTGAGTTTCCGTAGAAAACAACTTCCGTGCTTATTCTTAGCTTGGAACCTGGCAAGGGTGGCAGAAGCCATGCGGTAAACACAAACTTCCAAGTGCGTGGTCTGCTTCCTACCATCGTCATTTAAAAAATACATTTTCTCTCCACTTTCTTTTTGTCCTTATTTAGCAGCCCTGACTTTGTCGTTGGTGTGGGAAGCGGGACCTGGATGGACACGGGTGCCTCCTCCTGCCAGCGCTGCCGTGTCCCTTTCCGTTGCTTGTCCTCAGTGCTCTGACTGTAACCCCACACCTTTTGCAGGAGGTCCAGGTCTGGGCTTTTGGCACTGGATGTCTCTGTGTGCTAAAAAGTGGACTGATAGACCACAATTAATCCTATTTTCTTTTTTCTAGTCTGGCAAGGGGCACAGCTGAGGCTGCGTTCCACCCAAGCTGCACTAAAAACAGGGGCACTGGACTGACTGTTGGACCAGCTGCTGCTCCTTCCTCTGACAAAAAAGCAAAGACCTTTTTTTACAATTGCATCCAAATTTAAACCCAAGATTCCTTGTAAGCCCTGGTACAACCTCACCCCGCGCTCCTCAGCGCACGGGAGGCAGAGGGGAGTGGTCCCGCCAGCCCCAGGGCCTGCGCCCCATCACCGCTCCGGTAACCGAGGCGCCGACATTTGCCAGCACAGAGGCAGCCGCCTGCAGCGGAAGCTCCCTGGGCTCCCGTTTTATTCCACCTGGGAGAATTCCCGGGAGGTGTTTTGCGTCACGCTGCAGCCACCCTCGCCGGAACACGCGTTGCAAAATGTCACCGAAGGCAGGGACAGGGCGTGAGCAGAACCCAAGGGAGGCCTGAAGTCACCCCGACAGGGAGCAGCAGAGACCAGCGGGACCACGCGGGGAAGGCGATTGTCCCCGAGCCCTTGTCCCCACCACGGGAAGATGTTCCACCCACAGAGAGGGAACCCCGCGAGGCAGCGCAACCGTGAGCACCGCAGTCAAACCCCTTTTGGGGAAAATATTAAAAAAACAATGATCTTCTCCAATTGACGATATTTTTAGATAAAATGAAATGCTAAAAAAATTTCATGAATCGTCAAAAACTATTTAATTGAAAGTGTTACAAGCAAATCATGTTTTATATAATAGAAGATTTCATCATATCCTTTTTCTTTGTACTCATATTCCACTTACATTTGTTGAAAAAATAGATCAAAAATAGACAGCACTGATATATTCACCGAGTACGAACAGACAGTGTTCTGCGTGAGAGGTGTGACCATTCCAAAAGTAACCATTTAAAATGGAAATACAAACAAGCCTCGGGTTGGCTCGGGCTCGTCGGGCCAGTGAGCTCACAAATGGAAGAAAAATTTGTCAAAATACACAGAGCAAGTCCAGGTAAACATTTAAAATTTATTAAACTTTTTGGTCAAAATAATTGAACGAGTATGTACAATCCCACTGTATTAGCTCTAGTACAGGTTTTAGGAACAAGTCTTTTGTGACCCAGAAGTTCCACATTTCAAGATTTCCGAATAGTGTCACAACCCATATACAGTATAAGATTTTTATTTTTTTAATTTTCTTTTTTTTTTACTTTAAACTTTATTTGTAGAACCCCGGCGTTAGTTGTACTTAGTAGCTTACTGTGAACAAGAGTGGCACTCGCTGGACGTTACTCGGGAGGGTGAGAAGGGAGACGCTTTGCTCTCGCGTGCGCGGATCTGATGCGGTGACCATCCAACACCTTCCTTTTAGAGACAAGGGGAGGGTGACGGCGCCGCGGCCCCTCCTGCGGGCGG
>NW_009693595.1:0-16274 GCF_000703405.1 Apaloderma vittatum
ATGAAGGGAAGCCCCCTCCCACCCACACAACAGCTCAAGTCAGCACACCCAGATCCCCGGCTGCCCACTCGCTGCCTCCCTGTTTCTACCATACCTCAAGGTGCTCAGGAGAACTGCGGATTCCCATCCTTGCTCTCAGCCTGCTGTGCCACTTAGAACAGTACTACAGAATCATGGAATGTTTTGGCTTGGAAGGCACCTCTAAAGATCGCCTAGTCCACCCCCCTCACAGTGAGCAGGGACATCTTTAACTCAATCAGGTTGCTCAGAGTCTCACCCAGCCTGACCTTGAATGTATCTGGCGTTTCTTGCTGTGTTTCTGCACCTGCTGTATTTTGGGCTGCTGCAAAAGCCCAGGGGAGTTTAAAACCTGACATCAAACCATGCTGCTGCCCATGTGAAGGGCAGTATGTAACATATCTTCAAAACATTTATAGTTGTTGAATATTCAAAGGTCATCAGTTCTTGGAAAGCACTAATGTGTCTGTCTTCTGATGGGCAGGTGCAATGTGTCTAATCAACATTACCCTGCCACCTTGCTGGTCTAGCAGCAGTCAGCCCAGAATAATCAAGATTCTGCAGCAGTTACCCACCATCTGATCCTGTGCACCGTTAAGCAAATTTGAGTACTGCCTTCTGCTATGCGGAAGGTTGGAACATTCAACCTTATTAATCATTCTTTAAAATAAATTTTGAGTGCCAGAAGGTCTTAGAGTGCATAACAAAGAATTCATATTGAATAGAATTTAGATGTTTCCAAGAATGAAAACACGTGTTCAGGCAGGACAAGGAGTGTTCAAACAGGAACAGAAGTAGCATGATATTTTATTACCTACCCTATCAATACATTGAGAGAACTCTTGAAATGCAGATACAGCTTTCACCCCACTGTAACTATCGTCACTGTATTTCTTGGTGCAGGATATCATTGTGATAGAAAATAAACCCTGTTTTTCACTTTTCATGAATGTAAGATATATTGGACCATACTCCAATTCTTCATTCTCTCCAAACGGTACTATCACAGTTTTTACTTTTTATCTTTTTTATCACGGTTTTTACTTTTTACTTCTTTTTATCACAGTTTTTACTTTTTACCCCATGTTGTGCTTGTCTCCTGTGTTGTAAAGTACAAGTTATCCACTCGATCTTAAATTGGTTGTTTATGGGACCAGCTTAATTGTGGAAGGGCAAGTTCTTTGCTTAAATTATCAACATCCAGAGCAGGTCCTGAAGATAAATGATCTGTCGCAATTACCCTGGGCAAAGATAGGACCTTTCCTTTCTCAGTCCTTTTCTCACTATTTACGGAAAGGGTGCAACTCCGGCATTCATCCGCACCACCTTACTGAGGCAGACCCTTGGGGAAGAGGACTGGAGTGGGTGTGGCTGCACAGATGTGCTTGCCAGATCCTGCTGCACGGCGGTTCAGATGTCTGCAGGTTGGAGAGTGCCTTGGTCTCCGGGAAGCAGCTCTGCTGTTATCCTGTAACTGCAAAAGGAGAGATCTCGCCTTGCTCTGCGCCGTCAGAGCCAGTTCATACACAAAGAGAGATGGGAATCTGACTGCAACACTTCAGAAATCCTTAGAAGTGGGTGATCTTTAATTTTCTTACGTAGCACAACAATTACTCTTGAGCATATGGGCCAGTCCTATTGTAATTTTTAACTCTTAAAAACTGATTGTTTGACTTGAGCAACTCCTTTGTGTAGACAGCTTACTGTAATAATAATACTTGCGCTATTCTTTTAACATGACTACGGCCACACACCCTGTGCGAAACATTGTGGTACTATTTTTATAACCTCTTTCTTTTTCACAGCCAAAGACATTGGCCCGGGTTTGCAGTGATAGTTGTGTAGGGCAGAGTGAAAGAAAAACCCTGCCAAGAATCTGCCTATTTTAGCTTCAAATTTATATTCATGCCTTGTAAAGCTAAGGATCATTTGAAAACTATCTCCAAACTCCCAGGAGAGAGTAAAATGCCTGGTGGCTTGTAAATATAGCCTAATAAAATAGATGGGATCTTTTTTTACACTCTAAATATATGTACATTGTGCTCAGTTTGCAAACATGCAGTTGCATACTCACTTTTTTTTTTTTGATGCTGGTATTGGCTTGGCCTGCAATAAGGCTAAGCAGTCAGAAAATTTTCTATGTGGGCTGAAGTTTCTCCCAGAATCTGCTTTAAACCACACGATACAATTCCAGCCTGTCTGAAAGTACAGGCCATGTTGGCTGCAACACTGTGAGAATAGGAAAAATTAATTCAAGACCATCCCAATGATAACAAGGATAAAGCTTTATAACAATAACTGTAAGAGCCACTGGATAGAGTGTAACTGGCTGTAGCCTCAGGCCCATGTCATATTACTATGGCCAGAAAATAAAGATCATTTTGTTCCCAGTACTTCTGTGTGTCATAACATTATTAAAAGCACAGGATCCCTAAAAAATGAGCAAAAGGCAAGTCTTTTACCAGTGAGGTACTTACCACTTGCATCAGAACTGTTTCTGCCTTACAGTGGAAAGCTCTGGGACAGAGACGTCCTTGCCAGGCAATGAGAAAAAAAATTGCTTCAGAAACCAAGCATATTTATTTAAAAAATTTCTTGCTCTTCCAGTCTTTTTACTCTTAAAATCCATGTATTGCAAACAAACTCAGGGTTAACACAAAAGCCACCCCCATACCTTGGGGTGGTTTTTTTTGGACCAAGTGCTACACATGTTCTGTGCCCGGTTTGGTCAACTGAAGGACAGACAAGCTTCGCACCTTGAAAATCTCAACACTAAAGAAGACTTTTTCTCTGGACCAACAGTGCCTTTCTGATTAGATTTTCACCATCCTGCCCTTCCACTGTCATAGCAGCTCCTGGTTTAGAGGCAGCAATGTCACCAGGAACAAGCTCTCCCGAAAACCACCTGGGCACATTTATCTCATCTTTGACTCTCCTCAGGGTAATATTGCATTAACTGCATCAGAAAACTCAGCATCTTTAAAAAACCTCACCAACCACATATGCAAGGGCCTTCCAAAGCTGTTTTATGTTACTTCTATAGGAACATAATAATTCTCCACCCTCTGCAGCTATTTGTTGTTTTGCTGTAAGTAGGACACACTGCTACCCTGTTACAACAACTTCAACTGATCTTAATGGGACCTGGTTTTCTGGGTGCCAGCATCCTTACTTCATTCATACTCTCATAGCAGTTCATGCCATTGTGCTTTGCTTGGCACTTGGAAAGCTCTGAAGGGCAGATTCAGAGTTTACTCATGTTCATCTTCTGTTCTACACCTTTTTCTTCTCTCTGAACTGCCAGAATGCAGATCTGGAAAGCAAACTTGTTTTTATGCACTTGAAAACATAGCACACACAGGAAACAATTTCTGGGGAAACAGTAATAGACAAAAACTATCTGAAAGAATGCACCGGACCCCCTCCTGTTTAAGTTTTTCCAGATGTTGGCCAGGTGTCCTTATCCATACATCACTGAGTGGATTAAAGCGCGATTCTGCATACTAGATATCAAATCACTTGCAGATACCCCCTATATCATGCAGCGCTTCAACATCCACCTGGAACTTCCTCCCAGGAATGGATCCGAGTGCTGCTCTCTACAAGTCCACACCAGGTTCTCACCCTTTAATCTTTTATTACTTTGGCCTCTCTTTAAGAACAACTTAATGAAAACAGTGAAGAATTTTCCAAATGTGAGTTTTCATTTGTCTCTCTCTCCCCTCTTCCAGAAGTTACTCCTTTTGTGTTCAGAGAAGATTCATATTGGAAGGAATGGGAGGAAAAAAATTCTGCCAACATATTCAGAAAGGAAATTGGCTTCTTTAGCGTTAGAAGTGGCACGAGGACAAAGCTGAGGAGAGCAATACTGTACAGAAGTCAAAGTTGCTCTTATGCCATTTTGCAATCATTGTCACCACCTACAATGGGAACACTGGAGCTCGAGAAAGACAGCTAGGGAATTTGCAGGGAGTATTGCAACATATCATATTGGCCTCTGCTTTTAAAGTTTGTTTTCTTACTTACTATGATCTCTAATAGTGTGTAAATAGGCATTTTACTAACTTCACTGAAGTTCACTATCACCACCAGGTCAGTGTTTATCTTTCTCCCTTGCCTTGAACTTGCCTGCTTGCTGCAGTCACTGTTCCATCTGGTTGAGTCTGAGTGTTGCTGAAACCTCCTTAATGTCTGTTCTTATTTCATGTCTGTTGCATACCATGGAGTGCTACACTAATATCATCTGCTTACAAAAAACTGTTGCCTTTCTCATTGTATCTCTAGGTTTGAATTAGCTGATGCACCATTTGCTGTTCAGTAACTTCTGCAAGTGTCCTCCAGCAGAATGCACACAGCTCAAACAAAATTGTGGGTTAAAAAGAACAAAAATCTTGTCATGGCTGCAATTTCACCCTTTGTCAAAACTTGATGGGCAAGCTGTGAAAACGGGCTCTTCTTCATAGGGAGGAAGTATAGATTCAGATAGCCTAGAAAGGAACTGCCTTCAATCAAGTTTAGGTTAATTGGGGAAAAGTGGACCATAATTGCTGATGAATAGCTAAGGACAAAACCAGAGAAAAACTGATTTAAAGGGCATTTTTAAAATGACTTTTTCATAAGGAAAAAGGTGTCATGAAAAATTTGGAACTTTCCATGTTTTACACAGATAGGCTGTGTGCCTGTGAAACCAATCCGTTTCTGTTTTGGTCATCGTTATGATGAACGCCTCAAACATTTCAGACGGGTTATTTCACCTGTACAATAGTTTAGAAGCAATTACAGGGTAAGGTCTGGGTGCTCTATGACATGTTCTTAGAATGTGTTGCCTGGTCTAGTCGAGAGGTGGCGTCCCTGCTCATGACAGGGAGGTTGGATTAAATGATCTCTAAGGTCCCTTCCAACCTAGGCCATTCTATGATTGATTGATCTATAATTGTATGATGATTGCTTTTGCTTCATTTGCAAGACAAAAAAAGATGCAAAAATCTCTGTTCACTGAAGTTAAAATCCAGAAGATTACTGGCTTTTTCACACACAAAGAGCCACCATGTACTTGCACTCCAAATGACTTATTTTAGATAAAATGGAAGCATGAGAGAAAGCACAAATGTCAAAGGCCCCAAGAGGGAGTTCAAGTCACACATTTTTTGGGGACAGGCTGTCCCAGCTCTGTCCCGCAGCACAGCAAACAAGCAGATTCCATATTTCATTAAAGGGCTCAATGTAGACAAGACAAAAGATGACCAATGTGTAAGCTTTATCTTACAGGCTGAAGGAGATGAGATCTTGCTTCAAAGAGCTCACAGTCACAAAAGAAGAATAACCACAGAAATCTCCCTGTAGTATAAAACACTGATTGCTTTTCCAACAGAAAAAAAAGCAATGTTTCTCAAAAAAATATCCTGCCTATAGCAAAGTTCTCTATGCAGATATTGTGTTTAAAAAAAGAAGAATGTAATCTAGACCTTGTGGAAGAAAATTCCATAAGGTGTTCAGCAGACAAAAAAAATTCCAGTTACAGCAGTGCTCTGGTATCTGTAAACTATCTCTGGCATGTTATCTTCCTAATTCTTTATGTTGTCGATTCAACAGCAATGCCCTTATTCTGTCATTTTGTGAGATATATTATTCCTTTCACAGCTTTGAACAATATGTTCTCACATGAAATGTCCTTACAGCTGTACTAAATAGGCCATGAAATATCTAAGTAGTCTTCTTTTCAGATAGAGTGTATAATTGATTTACCAATCATAAGATAGATAGATAGATGGATAGATAGATAGATAGACAGATGCATAAACATGATCTATATTTATAGATATTGCTAATAAAGAAATGGCAAAACATTACCTAAAAAGTGGAGAAATTAAAACCTAAGGCTTGGAGAGAAACATCATTTAATCTGTATTTTTCATTATTACCTCATTTTATCCTCTTATGTTGTGTGACTGCAGGGACATGTTCAAAGTACTTCTCAGTGAAGAAGCAGTAATTCAAAATGCCACTCTGTCTCATAAGAGGACGTTGCAAAAGTCAAAGACATTTTATTCTCTGAATTAGAATTTGCAGTGATTATGCTATAGACTGCACAGGCATTAGCTAAGGCTTGAGGTCTCTCAGGTAAAACATCTTGTTTAACAAAAGTATTTGGCACTAATTTGGACTTTATAAAAATATCTCTCAAGTATTTTATGCAAGAATTCCACATGAATTTGGCTTCAGAGAATGGAAAATTTTCTAAAAAGTCCAAATTATCCGAAAATGGGTTAAATGTACAATGTGGCCTCAGCAGTTCTTAAGTGGCCTATATTTCTACAGGTTTTTACATCCTGGTAGAGTCCAAAATATTTTTCAAAGTAATAGGATATTCTTGAGTCTTTGGCCTGAGGACCCTTTTGCCAATGTTATTTGGCCTTTAGTCTAGCCACATGCCTAAAGGAACCCCAGGTGAAACCTGGCCATTTGTGAGGTGACACACCTAGGAAAACTCTTCGAGATAACACAAGAATATCATGTCCTGTTGCAAAACTAGGAAGAATATAGTATTGAGAACACAATAGCCCATATGGTAATTTGGGTATCACAATAAACAAAATAATGCTGACAACATAATTTCTTCTTTTAAATGAAATTACATTGATTTAAATGGATAGAGTCTTTGCTGACTGTGCAGTGTGGGAGAACTGATTTAATACTGCAGAGGTGGCCATTATGTTACTCTCCAGCATTTCAGAGCCCTGGTAGAGTAGTTTATTCAGGTCAGCTAAAAACCTATACCCGAAAAAGTTGCAAATCTGTACAAACACTTCAGGTTGCATTATAGCCAGCTGCAAATGCTGAGTGCAGAGATTCTGTGTGAAATTATTAACAAAGAAGTTTACAAAGCTTTTATTAGGACAGAAAAAAACTAAAGATTGATCTTGAGCTTCTGAAAATGTTTCTTGGAGAAGCCGTTGTTTCAAGTGTTTTGTGACCTGACCATGAAAATGACTTCGACTGACAGCAGTAATGCCTCCACCAGTATCATGATGGAAAAGCAGTTAACAGTTGCACAGATCACTCTGCACATCAACCAAAACACAGCCTGAGCATCATTAAATTTTAAAATGTAGAACATTGATCCAAAACTTTGCATGAAAGCATATGTAATCACTCTTATACCATTTCTGCCACCAGGATCTAAAGGAAAGCCTGTTTTCCTGTGCTCTCAAATACAAAGACTTAAAAAGAAGCGAAAAAGATCAAAACATGTTTTCAGTTGGGGGTTTGGTTTTCCAGTTTAAGAATTTTCTGAAGTGGTATTCTGAAGGCTAGTGCCAGCCATTCTGAATCACAGTCTTAGCCTCAGGCTCTGTTAGGCTCCAGCTACAAAATCCCTTGGGAGCAGCTTCCCTTTAACACCGACTGGACACAGCGCTACGGAGGCCAGACCTCCTTCCCCCCAACAACCACCTTTTCTGTCTCTTTCTGGCTCTATTCACTAGTGAATTATATGTATGAATGGTAGGTTTTATCACACTCTCAGACCCAGTGGTTATCAGGACCCTGTTAGCAACTAAAGACTAAAATGGTATCTTCTAAAAATGAAGAGGGCCTCGTGGGGCAGAGTCACTGTCTGCAGATTTAGCAAGTACTTGAGCACAGGAGTCTTCTGTCTTCTGCTGCTGTGAAAGGTTCTGGTCCAGGCATACATACAGAGGTACTATTTTATTATTTTGTTTCTTTTCCTTTGCTCATGAAACTACTTTCGCTTCACAGCCATGCAAGCTGCAACAAAGCTCTGCTCATATAATAATCCAGCTGCATCCCACTATGACAGTAATCCAAAACCTAAGACCTCAAAACTTCAGCAGCCCTTGCCAGATTTTCCCTCACCCTTCCTGGGTTAGTACTGCAGCCAGTTAAAACCACATTGAAATTACCTTTTAAACATGCCTTTAGGCACAGAGCTAAAGCAAAGGTTTGGCAAAGCTCATCTCATTCTTAATGCTCTAATGCCATATTATTACTACTCACTGAAAAGCTTAGTGCACTTAAACTCAGCCATCACGCCAAAATACACTGACGTTATTTAAGAGTTTGCCATATAATTTGAACTGATTGCATATTTATTGTTGAAGCAGTCTCAAACCGTAAAGCCTTCTGGTTTCCGCAGAAGCACTTATCCCTCTCACTCTTTGATGCTCTCTTCCTACACAACTATTATTCACAGCAGGCTTCAGGGAATTCTTTATTTAATAGCAAATATTTACATTTCTTTTGCCTTCCATCACTGAAGTTTTAAATCTGGGGTTCAGAGATTTTTCTACTAAAAAAGTAACAACAATCTACTGCAGCAAAAGACCTCAGATTCTTCCGTTTCAACACACTTCACCCCCAAAGAGCAAAGATGCCTGTACAACTGCACTTTGAGATGTGTCTATACATGCACAGCTATAAGATGTTCTCCTTTCTTTGTGAAACCTGTTAGAAACAGCATGAGCTGCAACAAATACCTTCTAGGGCTACTTCTTTAGTTCCTGATGCCATTTTTAACTTGAAAGATAGATACTGAGAAACTGGGTAACCGTCAACAGCCAGCTGTTCTTTAAAAAAAACAAACCACAACCCAGACATCTGAAAGAGAAAGGTGCATGTTCAACACAAGGTGAGAACATACAACAGAAGTCTCACTATCTGTGTGAGTAATATTTTACCATTTCACTAAAACTTCCCCTTGACCTCATTTCAACACACATTTTGCACTTCTGAGGCAAATTCACAGTTGCCAGCCAAGTTTGATCACAGAAAGCTACGCTACTTGCAGCAGTTAGAAAAGTTTAAATACCAATAAGCACCAACTACACCCTCAGATTACACTTGGGGAGCATCCAGTGTCAGCAGGTCCCTGCTAACTATTTAGT
The DNA here is from genome assembly GCF_000703405.1 of Apaloderma vittatum. Lineage (NCBI taxonomy): Eukaryota > Metazoa > Chordata > Aves > Trogoniformes > Trogonidae > Apaloderma > Apaloderma vittatum. Next base: position 8,922 of record NW_009693595.1, read on the forward strand.
AACCTCTTCCCAGTTGACCCAGGCTCTCTCAATTGTTCCCTCCTGTGATTTTTCTCTTTACTTTTTAAAATCCCTACATTTACACCAGAACATCCAAGAATTACTAGCTACTGGATGCCTTTTCCCCATCTACTTTCAGGAAAGGCTTCCTTTCACTTAAATTATTCTACTAGCTCACCTACCTGAAATACCCTAAAGTAACCTAACTTGAAATAACATTGAAACACAGCAGTGCCTTATATCACGGACATGAAAATAACTCTTCTACAGCAAAGACATCCGGACACATTCAATAATATATCTTCCTCGCTCGTTCCGAAAGGCCTCCATCTGGCAGCGTGTTGAAGGAGAGAAAAATGGTCTGCAGTCAGTGAGAACAAGGCCACGTCTCCAGTGCCCACTGTCAGTTCACACAGAGGTAAATAGCAGGAGGGAAAAGTGTGCTTTGTTAAGCTAAAGCTCTCCAGCTGGCCTCCGTGAAGGAAGACCAAGAGAAGCATTTGACCCTCTGTGTATTTAACAGGATCTGTGCCACGAAAAAAAAAAAAAGGAAAGAAAAAAAGAGCCCACACACAGTCCGCCAACTTATCAAGCAAGTATCTTTCAAGACCTTAGAAACAGTGAGTCTTTCTTGGGTGACAACGGTGTCTGTGTTGCAAATCATCCCTTCCACAACAAAATACAACAAAGGTTTTGCATTTCTTTTTATTTTTCCTTTCCTTACAGGCTTTTAGTTCTGTTTGTGCTCTGCAAATGGCCAGCTCACAAGCAGCCACAAAGTCATCAAATTAGGCTTTGTTAATTGATTTTGTTTTTCTTTAAAACTACCGATTGAGCAGGCTATGCTATGCATGCAAAGCTTTTTATGATGTACCTTGTGCAAAAGTGAGATTATGAAAGAGTTAAATACCAGTGCCTTTGATTTCTCTGGATACTCCGTTGAAGTAAAACACATCTGCGGGCTAAATGGGAGGCACTTTTACACTGGGAGCGGATAACACTGCTGAGGATATGGGAGGCATGAAAAGAAACAAGACAGAAACCAAAATGTACTGAATCATGGTGGTCAATTAAAGACCACAGCAGTGCCACCCAAATGGAGGGGAGCCGGAATCCACAGAACTCCCAGCTCCCACCAGCCAAACAGGCGCATTTCACATTGAAAACTTCTGTAGGGACCTGCAGTGAATCTGGAACCACCCACGTATGGGGTATTTTGTTTGGTTTAAGCTGACATGCTCCTTTCCTGGACTGATAAATTAATGGGAGATGAAAGTGAAAGGGAATAAATAAATCTCACATGTGGAAATAAATACATTTTCCCTCTTCCTAGCATCAGAAAGAAAGCCTTGCCAAACTCTGAGAAGCAGGATGGCAACTGTGTGTCATTTTATCATCTCTGAAGCTGATGGAGATGATTTTAATTGAAAAAATAAATGAACTTTTTCACAAAACCTCTTTCAGTTTGATTTTTTGCCATGTATTATTCAATACAAATGAACTTATGGTATCAGTGCTTGGAAGTCAGAGGCCAAGAGCTGCAAGAACAGCCAAGAGATAGTATTTCTTTAACATCTGGAAGTAAGGAACTACATTTTTTCTTAAATGGGTTTTATCAGACAGAACTGTTGCTTGTATCCCTCCTCCCACCCAGCTGATCCACTCCCCTGAATGCCTCTTGTATAATACAGCTTTCTTATCTCCTCATTCACATCCACAAAGGACTCACATCTTCCTGCTCTGAAGAAGGCAGGAGTTAGCCACCTACCCCTTAAAAGCACCAGAGAATGGACATGGTCAAACCCAAAAGTTGGCGTGCAGTCCTCAGGGAAACAGATGGGGCACGCAGCTGGGAACCTCAGCATCTCCCAATCCTGGAAAGGGGTTTTTACCAACTCCTCAGTGAAGCAACTTTGAGCCTAGTGAAAAGATGACATCCAAATGGCAACAGCATGCCATTGAGGAATCCTTACACATGGGAACAGTATCTGTCTGCCTGGATCTTACCGCAGGAGCTGCTGCTGGCTGAGCTGGCTAAATCAGCCCTGATAAACCTTCTGCTATGAGCTCAACAAATTCTGTATTTTCCTTAACAGAGAGAGAAAAAATTACTTTGGACAAGCATGTTAAGACATTTTACTTTAAACGGTTCATCTGGGCAAAGACCGAAGAAAAGACTATGGATCTGGCCCATTTTCATGATAATATGATCATGACCTTATCATCATACTCTTTACTAGGCCATTTTCTGCACTCTATGTGATTAATAAATTGCTCCCTTGGTGCCTACCAATTCACATCCTATTTTTTAAGCTTCTTTTCCTTTGACAGATTTTCATGAAATGCATGTCATACCAACCTTTCCCTGAGGTGATTTTTATTCCTATTTCTTTACCTTCAAAACACTCTACAGTGTTTTGAGTTTCAGTGAATCATAATAAAAGGAAGGATGAGATCTGCCATCTGGAAATGGTTACAAAAACTTATTGTGCTGCACAAATACACTTCTTTTTTTCCCCTGCTAATTCTAACACTAAAGCAGTGATATTGAAACAGATGCCAGACTAAACAGCAGAGAAAACAATGGAGATATGAACTTTGCCACCAGCAATCTAAGTGCTCAGCTCTATCATAAAGGAAAGCACAAGCTGGAGTGCATGAATATTCTGAAGTGAGTGGAATGGTCTGCTAAGGAAAGCAAAGTGAAGTTTACATTTATTTTTTTTTTGTTAACATAAGCAAAATTTGATATCACTGAAAACTAGCTGGACTTAAACTGCTGAAGTGTGAAATCACAGCAGAAAGATTTAGTTTCTAAAAAAGCTCTAGGAAAACATGCATCTCTAACACAGAGGAAGTCAGAAGGAAATCAGCTACAAAGAATGTCTGCTTTATTTCCTCTGAGACAAAGGTATTTCTATCTCCAGAAAATGGGAAACAATCGCAGCTTGCCTTGGGCCCCAACTCCCTCAGCCAGCTTTTCTGGGGGGATGTAATTTTCCTTTTTGCTGTTTTTGTTGGGTTTTGAGTGATCTGGCACCACTATCAGTCTCCTTTTTAAAATGTTTCTTTCAATCAAAGAATCGCTGGTTCTACATTTAGCTGGTAATATGGCATTGAATTGCTTGACCTTATTGAAATATTTTCCTGTGTCCTGCAAATTCAAATAACAGTTTATGTATGTTTTTCTGATTCACTTATTCCTCATTTAATCAAAAACAAGTTACCAAGAATATCAACATTCTTCTAATGTTGATCACACCGTGGCCTGAAGCACAGACCAGGATTCACAGTATTTGGTACAAACAGGTGCTCACCCTGAAGACTTGACAACCTTTGCATGTAAGAAGGAGCGCACTGAGAGAGTGAGGAGGGAAAAGCTATGCTGAAAGTCTACCCAGAGTACAAACAGTTTACCAGGTAAGCAGTTAAAAGCACAGGGCTTCTAACCAGTCCTTCCATTTGACATCTGATTTTTGTTTGCACTAAGTAAAGAATGTAACCTCATCTAGTCCTCCCTCTTAACCAGTTCAGAGGTGTAAGCACAGCTGGCAAGCAGGAGGCTGGATCTGCATGTCTGATTTTCCCTTCAGCCTCTTTCTCCTCTGCCTCCTTCTCCATCTCCAGACTCCTGCCACTGCCCTGCACCCCTCCCAGCCCTGTAACCCCAGAGGACTTACTGCTGCTCCAAAAGTGTGGAGAGCCCTAGTAAAATAAATTTAATGCTATTTTTAAAGTGTGGCTGTACTTCTAGCTGTGGCACACATCATTTGTAAGGCTGGCATACTTCCATCATGATATCCATCTCCTTAGGGGCAAACCAGGGCTAAAGGGGGAAGACCAAGAAACAGGCTCCTGTCCTGTTCAGGGTCTGGTCCCCAGCATCAGGAACCAGGAAGCACAAGACCGCCTCCTACCCACCTTTGTGTGACAGTCCACAGGAGCCCTCTATAATCTCTTTTTCCTGTGCCAGAGACCCCACATACACAAGATTTCCAGACTTTGACCATGCCTTTCACATAACTAGAAGCTGGACCTGCAATTCTATCCATTATTTTTAATTTTATGCACAGACTGAGGGGTTATTAATTACTGGTAGGCATAGAGTAAGTCAGCTGACATAAGAGCTAGCTATAAATTGTATGTGTTAGGGTATAGGATATCTGGATATGTAAATTATTGACGCTAGTCACATGCATGTTACAAATGTCAGGTGGCCACTGACCTTATAAATAGTAAAAATTATGCTTCAGCTATTTATCACCTGAAATCCCTAGACTGTGATATTATTCATTATGATTTTCTATGTTTCACTGAAATGCCAGAATGAAAGAAGTCTCTGAAATGGTATAAAAAGTAGCAGACTACGGAAGTGTAAGAAAGCTATGAAAGTATAACTTTTGACTCTTGCTCCACTGTGTTTTTCCGGAGTAGAAGGCAGTACTTAAACTTTGGAAATTCTTACAGGTGCTTGACTAGGAGATGGCTACACACTGTACTCATGCAAGCTATGTCCCAGACTGTCTTCATTAGCCATGGCCAAGGGTGGTCACAGGTCACTGGCCCAACTTGCCTGGAGTTCCTACTGCTTGGTGGGGCACGGTTCAAGGTCAGGCTACTCCCGATGTGAGGCTTGATTTTTCCTGCCTGAGAAAACACAGTTGATTTGCCTGCAGCCAAGCCGAAACATGAGCCAATAACAGGAAACGAGGATGGTGGGAGAGCTTGGACGCAAGCCACGAGCCAACATTTAATTAGGCACAAATAGCGTCACGGCAGAAAGTGCGGCTGAAACCAACAAGTCAGCTCTGGCTGAAACTGACAGCCAGTTGGGTGTTATCAGGCAGTTATCTAGGCAGGTATTTTATCTGGAATCACATTATCATCTGACTTTTAGTGCTGCATAAGGGAGGGGGCTGATTCCTTTTCTTCACAAATTTTTGGGTATGACTGAATGAGACCCAGAAATGAGCAGGTTCTCTGATGGCTAATCCTTAATATATTGACCCAAACCAGCAGTAACATCTTGGAGATGAGATGCTTATCTGGTCGATCAAATATCCCCGAATGCTGTACTGCTTTCATTGATCTGATCACAGAGAGGAGTTCAAGAGGGAATTTTCAACAATTAAGTGCCCCAAAAGCATCTTTTGAAGTTGCTACTCAAACTCTTTAGATTTCTAGCAAAGTGCCACAACTAGTCAACAGCGAAAATATTTGCATCCATCCTTGTCTACTCCTGATGGCTTGTGGATATCAATTCTGCTACTGGCAACTAGTGCCTGAATGAACCACTGTCCAGTTAATATCTTGGAGCTGGAGAGTATTTGGAGCTTCTGCCTTAAAGAGATGGATGATTGAGCTTTCAAACACAAGCAGGCTAAGTACGTGGCCCTGAAAATGAAGGATGAGTTGGCTTGGACAGACATCTCAGGCTGAGCCCAGTAAGTGCCATAGCTAAATGGGGAAAAAGATTGGTAAGGAGAAAAAAAAAGAACAATACACACTGAGCAATGTGTGAAAGAAACACCCAGGGATTAATAAGGAGGGCAAAAATCAGAAAGCACAGCATATGGAAGGAAATTAAACTGGGACAAGAGGTGGACAGTATTCTCCCAGAACTGCCAAAACCAAAACCTAACGCCAGAAAGGGCAAAGCAATTCTGAAGGGAAAGGTGGGTCAGCAGGAGTGGAGGAAAGCAAACCCACTGAATTTTGAAAGATTGTAGAGTGAATTGTGGTCTTGTACTCCAGCAAAGTGTAAGACAAACCTGGTCCCTGAATGTTCTTGGTGCTTGAAAGAAGTTTTAAAAAGCACCTCACAAAAACAATCAGAGTAGCTCCCCTAGATGAGACAGCAATGGAGAACTCCACAGTTTGCTGGTTCTGTTCACCCTAAAAAATCCTTGCGAGCATATTGAACATCTGCTTTGAACTCTTTCAGGCACAAGTAGCAGGTCTAAAGTGTAATCCAAAGTTTGTGGTCCTTTAGGAGCAACTCTTTGTCTGCAAGCCTCTCAGTCAGATACCTACAGGGCACTCCAACATCAGCAGTCCAAGCCCAGGAAGAAAACTTTTCTCCTACATACTGGCTTTTAAACATGTAAGTTTTAAAATTCAGGCCCAGAAAACTATGACCATTCTAGTCATTGCTGATGCTACTATGAAGTGCTGCATCTGGTAAAAAAATTCCAGCTTCTTAAGAGTATCTTGATAAGACTAGTGGCAGCATGCATGCCTGTCCTCTGGAGTCTCTCTGTTCACTGCTTAGCACAGTCAGTTTCAGAAGCATGTTGGTAAATTGGAGAGGCTGCAAATGTGATTCGAGTGCTGGGAAAAACACAATACAAAAAGAGCTAGTGAGTTCCATCTGTGCAGGTTATAAAACAAAGAAGTGAAATATAGGCTGATTGTCATATATAAACTTTCAAAAAAGACAACTCCAGGGACCCAAAGGCTCTTCACTTTAAAGAGCAGAATAATGAAGAGCTGTATGTAGCCCCTGGAGTCGGACAAGAATCAAATCAGACAGCAGGAGCATGTTTTAATTGTGATGGTGACTAACCACCGTGGCAAAACTTCAAAGGACGTGGCGAGTTCCCCATCTCTTGCTATTTATCATCTCAAGGATAGATGCTTTTCTGGTGTAGACAATGTTCCCCACCTGTCGCCATTTGTCATCTCAAGGGTAGATGCTTTCCTGCTGTAGATGATGTTCCCCATCTCTTGCTATTTGTCATCTCAAGGTTAGATCGTTTTCTGGGGTAAATGATTGCAGTAAGCAAATTAGAAGCTCAGTGCAGGTCTGAGTGAGACTCTGCAGCCCATGCCACACAGAAGAACAGGCTAGATGACCTAACGGTCCCGTTCGGCCTCAAAAAGAATCTGCCTGTAGATCTAGGAATCCCTTCCCTCAGTCTCTGTACCAACAGGGTCTCCAGAGGGAGCACCCGGTCAGCTGAAGGGCCTCAGGCTAACCGGGTGCTCCCTCTGGAGACCCACCGGCCACGAAGTCACACCGTTGAGAGAGTTCACGGGATGAAAGCAGCACTAAACACACAGAAATCCTCTGATCTAACCTCAAAGTAGGTGCAAAGCCAGTGCCTGAATGCACGGAGTTATAAAAACCCGAGACAGGGGTTTCCGAGCTCTGGTTGTTCGCTTGGTATTTCTGGTATCTCTTATTTTCTGATTTGTAATAACAGACTCTTTATGCAGAAAAAAAAAGCACAAAAAAGAAAAAATCACAAAAAAGGGAAAAAAATAAAAAGAAGAACAGGTAAGATCGTTCTTTCTGGGCAGAACTCAGTCCACCTGACGAGAGCGCAGCCCTCAGGCAGCTGGACGGGCGGG
>NW_009693596.1:0-203 GCF_000703405.1 Apaloderma vittatum
ATCCCTGGAGGTATTTAGAAGCCCTCTGGCTGTGGTGCTCAGGGACACGGTTTAGAAGCCAACCCAGTAGAGTGAGAAAACAGTTGGACTCGATGATCAACCATCATGATTCTGCGATTCTCCAAAACCGCACCGTCCCCGGCTCCGAGGAACAGTCCCACCCATGCTGACGTCGAGCTGCCCCGGTGCGCCGAGGTGATCCC
>NW_009693597.1:0-832 GCF_000703405.1 Apaloderma vittatum
GATGTCCAGGTCCTACCAATGTCACAATTTTCAAAGGGAAGGTCACAAAAAGGACAGAACTTATTGACCCGTAGATAAACCGGCGCTTCCTTATTGCAGCTGGGAAGCTCGGAAATCACCCGATGCTTCAAATAAATCACCAAAATTTAGCTTATTTAGACACTTTTTGTGCAAAGTCAGGATCCTTAACATACTTTAACGTATTTTAACCTAAACATGCATTTTGACATTTGCAATGATTGGTTTAGCCCTTATTAATATTCTTATATCGATACGATTATTGGTTATTCAGTTGATTATAACTCCTGATATGCAAATTAAGGTGAGATATGTGATGTTTCTATGTTATTATCACAAAACATAAGATAAAAGGTAGGGAGGTAAGTTTGGAACGTTCCAGGGAGGGAGGGAAGCAGGCACAGAACATCCCGGGGAGGAAGGGAGACAAGCAGGAAACATTCCCCGTCAGTTTTGCAACCCGTACCAGCTCTACTTCTGGCCAAGGCCTCCACACTATTTCTTAGCATAAGTCAGATTTTTAAGGTTTTATATTCCTTATGCTATTATCCTAATATAAGTCAATTAACTACTTTAATTAAAATGATAAGTTTTAAGGAGCTAATGAATAACTAATTAAATTTGATTACAACACCAAGAGTTTAGGGGGACCTGGATGTCCAGGTCCTACCAAGGGTCCAAGGGAAATCGGATGTCCGGGTCCTACCAAGGGTCCCAGAGGGGGGGACCTGGATGTCCAGGTCCAGGAGAGGCTCAGTTATCCAGGTCCCACCAAGGGTCCCAGAGGGGACAAAGGTATCCAGGTCCTACAAGG
>NW_009693597.1:1458-2048 GCF_000703405.1 Apaloderma vittatum
AGGTCCTACCAAGGATCCAAGAAGGGACAAAGATATCCAGGTCCTACAAGGGTCCAAGAAGGGACAAAGGTATCCAGGTCCTACCAAGGGTCCAAGAGGGGACAAAGGTATCCAGGTCCTACAAGGGTCCAAGACGGGACAAAGATATCCAGGTCCTACAAGGGTCCAAGGTGGACCTGGACGTCCAATTCCAGGAGGAGACCCAGGTGCCTTGGTCCTACCAAGGGTCTGGGAGGAGACCTTGGTCTAGGAAAGACCTGGGTGTCATGATCCAGAGGGTCCTCCCAAGGATCCTGGAGGAGACCTGGGTGTCGCGGTCCAAAAGGAACTTGGGTGTTGTAGTCCGGGAGATCCTACCAAGGGTCCAGGAGGTACCTGGGTGATGGGTCCAGGAGGATGCCCAGGTGGCCAAGTCCAGGGGGTCCAGGTCCAAGAGGGCCGTGGATCCCATGGTTCAAGAGGTCCTGCCTGTTGGGAAGTAGCGTAGGGAAAAGGGATCTGAGGGTGCTGGTCCAGCAGGATGCCCATGAGCCAGCAACGCGCTCTCAGTGGCCAAGAAGCCAACGGCATCCTGGGGTGGGTTAGAAGGG
>NW_009693598.1:0-424 GCF_000703405.1 Apaloderma vittatum
ATCTATATATCTATATATCTATGTATCTATGCATCTATGTATCTATAGAGATATATAGAGCAGTGGCCTTTAGTGTGTGTTTATTATAAATGGTGTCCCTTCGTGGGTGGGTGTGTATTATAAACAGCAGCTCTGGGTGTATATGTAAAACCACAAAAATCAATGGTGTGTGTGACACGGAGGGTGCCAGCACTTGTAGGGACAAAACGGCGGTTCTTGTCAGCGTTTGTGTGAAACGGCAGCAGTTAGTCTGTGAGTATGTATATACGTAAATATATTCAAAACAAAACCCAACAGAAACAGCAGCGTCTGCATAAATATCGTGTGGGGGTGTCAGTAAGTGTGGGCGTGTATACACCAACCTGTGCCTGCCTCTGCATGCTCCTGCGCACCCCTGTGTGTGCCCGTACATACATCCCGTGTG
>NW_009693599.1:0-13630 GCF_000703405.1 Apaloderma vittatum
GAGGTCCCTTCCAGCCCCAACATTCTCTGATTCTATATTTCATGACGCTGCCTGTTAGACTTGGTGCCTCAGTCCCAGCCGGGACTCCAAACCCCAGCTCCCCATTCCCAACACACTCGTTCTGTTCTGAGCATTCTTTGGAGAACAGTACAAGTGGATTGGCAATGAAAGAATCGATGTGTCCATGTGCAAGATACCCTGTTTGTGTACACGGAGTCTCTAGGAGACTCCTTTTTTGGTAGAACACAGTTTCAGCCAGTGGTTCAAAAGAGTTCCTTTTTTGTCCCCAAAAAATTTGTTTTGCCTGCCTCGTGCTGTGCAAAAAATTCCAACCTCCTATGCATGGTGAGAGGTAAACGTCCAGAGAGAAATTCTGTGTATTTAGGAGTCACGAGTGGATTCCCCTTCCTTGAACAAGTCCAGCCCCACCTTGAACCTGCGCAGACCCTTCCCATATGTGCATAAGCTTTTTCTTTGTTCTGAACTTGCATCTGATGACTTGGTCCTCCCCTCCTCATGGGGAAGACACAGCAAACAACTGTCCTGCCCCCTCCCATAACTCCTGATGCCGGTTAGAGCCCGTGTGGCCCAGCGCCTGTCGTGCCTTTGATGGCCTGTGCTGCTCCTCTCTGAACCTTTCTAGTTCTCCTCTCTCTTCAGAACTCAAGGACCAGAAGTTCTCTTGAGTTATCCTGAATCCTCTTCCTGAGCTGGAACGCTCAGCTTTGAGCCTGTGATTTTAATCAGGAATTATTGTTTGAAGAGGTGGTAGCAGCCAGAAGAGGCCAGCAAAGTGCCAGGCATGGACAGGAGGAGTGTTCAGAGCAAGACCGAGGCATCATCTGGCCGCTGGGCTGAGCCCTCCCGTACCTGCGCGCTGTGTGCCCTGCCCGACGCTGGCTCCTGCGCCTCGCGAGGGACCTGGGGAGTCAAAACCACAGCTGGGCAAAGGAGTGGAGCGATCGCCTGTTTAGAGGATGGAGAGACTGGGACTCCTCTGTTTGGGGAGGAGGGACACAGCCAAGGGTCACAGAGTCACGAAGTGACTCCGAGACAGAGCCCACGAGAAGCCTTTTCAGCAGAATTCTGCTAAAAAGGACGTGTCGCTGATGGCTCTCATGTGCCTTTGCAGTTGCCGACATTCCGGGGAAGCCAGGACGGTGACGAGGATGACTTTGCTCTTACAGACAACCCGATCACACCCTCCTCAGCCGTGTTCCCCCTGGTGAAAACCCCCCAGTGCGAGCACATCAGCCCCGGCATGCTGGCACCCATCAACAGGTAGGAACCTGGGCTGCTGGCCCTCAGCTAACCCCTTTCTTTCCCAGTTTCCCCACGATTGTCTTTTGCCTACTGAGAAAGATCACTCTTGGAACTGGGACACCAGTTCACTCCTAGGGGGTCCTGCAGTCCCTGGGGGACAGCTCTTCCCTGTGACAGCGTGCACCGTTTGAGCCACTTGATTAAGAGTGGGCAAAGAAAACAATGCCCGTCACGTGTCCTTGCACTGTTGGAGAAGGCAGCGATTCAGCCTTCAGCCTCGGCAGAGGTTTCTCTGCTCATTTTGAGTCTTAACGTGGTGACTCAATCGCTTCAGGCTTTACTGAAACTGCCGTTTGGAAACGTGTGGATTGCTGCCTTTTACCTAACAGACAGCTTGCCAGGAAAGTGACGGAGCTTTGGGTGATCCTTGGGTCAAGAGTTCCACCTCTTGTTGAACGCTTCCGTAGTGTCACATGCCCAGGGCTGCTGGTACCTTTTAACTGACCAACAGCCAGCCTCAGCGGCCACGGTCATTCTCTGTCTGCGGTAGAGCAGTACGCACAACACCAGCGGTGATGCGGCAGTGACGCTAACGCGGTTGGTTACCCCCGCAGGAACGATTACGACAGGCACGTGTTCCGAATGCAGAAGAACACGCGGGGCAGCAGAGGCACCTGGGACAAGGTCACGAAGAAATCGGTAATGCTGGTTCCTTTACGTGTTACCCGGTCGCAAAGCTTTGCTGAGCAGCCAGTGGCAGAACGCCGTGATCACAGAGTAGTGTCTGTATTCAGGATGGGGAATAGGAACCCTCCCCTACTTCCTCCCAAACTTAGGGGCTTTGTGTCTACTTCTCTTGAGGGAGAGTTCTCTTTGTTAGAGAAGAGCGATCTATTGTCAGCATTAAATACCTGCCTTGGGCTCTTGTAACTGCTTTTGATTTCTGTGGTGTTTGGGTACCTTAAGCTCCTGCCTCACCACCCTCACAGAAAAGATCTTCTTCCTAACATCTAATCCAAGTCTGCCCTGCTCTAGTTTAAGACCACTGCCCCTCGTCCTGTCACTACACCCCCCTGTGAGCAGTCCCTCCAGGTACTGGGAGGCTGCTCTAAGGTCTCCCCTTTAGGACCGTTCTCTTCTCCAGGCTGAACTGGCCCAACTCCCGCAGCCTGTCCTCAGAGGGGAGCTGCTCCAGCACCCTTCGTTTTTGTGGCCTGCTCTGGACCTGCTCCCACAGGTCCATGTCCTTCGTGTCCTTGGCTTCGCAATTCTTCCAGCCTTTCCATGAAAAGCTGAGAACCTGGAAGCAGAAGGGCTCCCGCCTCTTAGGGAAAGCATTTGTGGTGGTTGCAGAGTTCAGAGCCTTGGTGCCGGAGGAGCGATGGGGCGCTGTGATCCTGGTGGGGGCCGAATCCGCGGCAGCTCCGTAAGCTGAACCCTTTGTCCTTTCCCACAGGCCAGAGCTGTGCTGGGGACGCCCACGTCACACGGAACGAAGTTCAGGTTTGGGCAAAGTGAGTACTGTTGGCTTCTCCTCTGCCCTGGGCACCTGCGCTTACCTGCCCATCACCGCTGGCTCGTTGGGTGCCCACGATCTGTTCATGTAATAATTTTTCTGCCATGTTTCTCATAAGGCTCTCAGCTTTCTGGACCTTCTGTAACTGCGCTTCAGGCTCGGGCACACACACACACACACACGCTGACAACTGCCCGTGTTTTTCTTGTTGCAGAAGCGCAGCAGAGCTCTGTTGTGGGGAAGCTCTTTGAGGTTCAGGCAGCAGACTCGTCAGATGAAGAACAGGACGACTCCTATTGTTCCGTTTAATGAACTTTGTGGATTTTTATTAGTTTGCCGTTGACGCACCTCTTGTACAAAGCCTGGTAGTCCTGCCACGTTATGCATTCAGCCGGGAAGCCTTGCCTCGCAGTGTTTTTATCTTTTTTAACACCTTCCTCAGCTCGCCACCTACCCAGCAATGTCGGCCGTTGTCTGTGCGCACGAGGTGGCACTTTCTTGCCCAGGCTTGTCCTGAGGAAGGGAGAAATGTACGTGGATAACAACTGCTGGCAAATTTGGATTCTTTTTAAGATAAAATATATTCTCTAAGTATGGCTGTACAATAAATTTACAGTGGTACAGCCTGTGACTAATTGAAATTGCTTCTTAATTTCCTCTACTGAGAGTTTGAATTTTTTACATTTCCTTAATGTAATAAAAAAGGCTGTGCTTATTTTACTGAACACATGCATTGGACTCCCCGGGGGTGGGGGGAGGTGGGAGGCAGGTGCTGTCCATACCAAGGTGACAGAGCGTCACAGACACGCTCTGGAAAGGGAGAGGAAGGTGCAAAACTAAACTCGTTCCTTTGCCAGGCAGCCACCCCATGGGGCCACGGGTGGGCGCCGGAGGCGTGAGGGGCTGGGACGTGGGGAACTTAGACCCAGCACCACCAAGGCCAGGCCTGTGCCTCCTTGTGAGGGATTGATACAAAAGCCTGGGGGGAAAAAGCCTAAAAGCTAGCGGAAGAGAGTGTGCAAAAAAGCGTTGCCTCTAAGAAAATGAAAACACTCCATAAAATTACAGCTTCGCTGCTTGAAATGGAACGGTGGGTTTCCCATCAGAGCCTGTCAGCACCTCGTGCTGGTGGGGTCTGACGCCATGTTTGTATTTTGCAACTGCTTCCTGGGCAGCCAGTTTTAAATCTTAACATTTACAGGTGCTGGGCTCCTTTCCAGCGTTTTCCACAGGCTTTGCAACACCACGATGCATCAAGGGCACCAGTGGAAAATACTCAAGTAGAAACATCGTACTATGAGTGTTAATGTTGGGCTGCACTTGCAAGTTGCTGTAGGTGTGAGGTGATGAGTTGGGCCCCGCAGGCAGGGAGTTTTGCCAGATCTCCCTCACCCCAGCTTCGTTTTAAGCTGCATGAAAGGAAAAAAGAAATTCAAGTAATCTTGGATTCACCCCCAGCAACCCTTCAGCGCTCTGGGCAAGGAGAACAAGGAACATTTGGCCACTTGCTCTTTCCCCAGGCGAGATGGGCACCACGGGCTGGTGCCCTCCCTCTGAGCCAGAGAGCTTCACTCTGCCAAAACACTTCAGCCATTATTCTCATTTTTAAAGCCATTTTGGAATGATCACACCCTGCAAACGGCTTCACCCCCAAAGCCACGTGCTCTAGGTGCCACCAGCAGTGGCCAGAACCCAGCAAAAGCACTGTGATTTCTGCTGTGCTTTATTTACATTATTTTTACAGTGACTTAAAACTCAGTAAAGTGCAGTAAAAAGAAAACAGCCTGGGCCTCCTGAAACCCGAGGCCTCTTGCCCTCAGCTCTTGGCGGCCGCGTCACCTCTCCCCTTGGCACAGAGGCTCTCGGGCAGCATCTGCAGGTCGAAGCCATGGTGGAGGTAGCGGTGGATCTCCTCCGCCTGCCGCAGGCCGGCGCGCCTGCCGCGGGCTGACGCGGGCGGCTGTGGCGATGGCACCAGGGGAGCTGCAGGAGAAGATGATGCCTCAGAGATGGGAAAACTTCTGGGGAGCTCTGGCAGAAACGTTAAGCATCTGCCTGAGCTGCTAGGCCAGCAGCTATGTGGCAGCTCAGGGAGGTGCTTAACGTTTCCGCCAGAGCTGCTGGAGATTTTTCCTGTGTGCATCCCCCTGCTGTTACCTGTTGGCCATATCCCTCACGGAGCTGAAGTTCTGGCACATGTTGAGAGCCGCCAAGTAGCTGAGGTTGGGGATACTCAAGTAAAAGTTGAGCATTTCCAAGCGGTGCCCCTCCACTTCTGTGGACACAGAAATGCCGGCGTTCTTCCTTTGCTCCACCAAGGCCAGGTCTTTCAGCAACCCGGCGGTTTCCTCTTGGCAAGAGCTGAAGAGAATTTGGACCCCGGCTTGGACCAAGGAGGAGAGGATGCCGTCATAGTACTGCGTCCTCTGGAAGAATCGAGACGTTTCTCCTGGGGAGTGAAAGAAAAATGCAGAAATGTCAGTTGTTGGTAGCAAGGGCCCGGCAGCTGGAAGATATCGCGCTGTACGGAAAGATAAGGGCATCTCCTCCCTATAGCTTCTAACGTAAGCAGATGGAAGGTACGTTGTAAATCAAGGCTATATAACACTGTGTTGCATTCTAAAAAATGCCATTTTGCCATCCACCACATTGGTGTCAGTGTGTCAATGGCCCGAGCGACCCAGAGCTGGTCGCCGTATTGTTCCTTGAACCAGGTCTTCACGCCTTGATAGGCAACAGTCGGTGAGACCGAAGCACTGAGTTCCTGTGAAATCACCCATGTGAATTGCTTGTAGAGCAAAAGGGCTCAGAGCCCCAGCTTTGGG
The DNA here is from genome assembly GCF_000703405.1 of Apaloderma vittatum. Taxonomy (NCBI): domain Eukaryota; kingdom Metazoa; phylum Chordata; class Aves; order Trogoniformes; family Trogonidae; genus Apaloderma; species Apaloderma vittatum. The sequence goes on from NW_009693599.1 coordinate 5,605, forward strand.
AACTCGCACCCAAACGCCCGGTGAGGGGCAACATCTGGAGGAAAGGCGGCAGGAGGGGTCACAGGAGCAGGATTTAGTCCGTTAATTGAGAGGTAGAGTTTAGGAGTTAACACAGGAATTGCAAAGTAAATGTTATAAGCAGGGAGGAACATGTGATGAATGGACAGACCAAAGGGGCAGAGGTTGGGTAAAGCTACACAAGGAAGGATACACGTGAATACTGTCAAACCAGAACTCGGCAGCGCTCAGGAAACAGCGTAATGAGGAAAAACTGGACAAAACAGATGACAATGAGCGACAGAGCAGCGGGGGAAAAAAGCCAATCCACTTATCTACAGCCCCTCAGAGAAGCTACAACTTCAGTAGCCAATTCTATCGTCCTTTCCATATCTGAACTATCAATAAATTAGATTTCTGTCACAAAAGCAAAGCTGCATTCACAACAATTTGATTTCAAGAGCAGAGTTTTATGTTCCAGAACATCTGTAATTCAATTGGAGCTGTGAGCTCTCAGCCTATCTCTTGTGAAGCCGGGGCAAGCCAGGCCTCTCGGTTATTTTCTAGATGGCACCGAGAACAAGCAGTGTTCCTAAAATCAGCTGGTGGCCCTGAACCGCACTGGCTCTCTTGCGCGCTTGGACGACGCCACGCGCCGGGCTGCTGCTAGGAAAAATACTTTCCTGAGCCCTCTATTATTTTACTGCTGAGCACAGCCAAGATTGCACTTGTTCTTTCATTCTACTGTTCTCACCTTCTTCACTGAAATCTGTCTCGAGGTGGGGGGTTTACTGCCTATATTAATAGGATCAGTTACTGATGTTGCTTCTCCCTGCCTCAGTAACTAGCAAGTAGTGCATCCCTCCAGATCCGGCCGCACATCTCTGCCTACATTAAATGGCCCTCAAAAGCAAAACAAACGCCATGTTCAGCTGCTGACTTGATTAATTTCATTCTCCTACAGAGACTAAAACACGCGCCCTCAATCTCCTTCCTGCCCTGTACACAAAGGCAGCGAGGCCAGAGCAGGGCCCCGGCTGGGAACACCAACCTGGTTTGACGCGGTCCTTTTCCCCAATGACACACACCCTCTCAAACATGCCCCGCAGGCGCTGGATCCGCTGGGCCACTTTGGTTCTGTTCGCGGAGCTCAGCAGCTCCGACAGGAGCCTTCTCTCCACGGCCAGGCGGTTGCTGACGATGTAATCGCTGGTGCTCAGCGAGCAAACCTGCACCTTCACACCGTGAGCCGCCTTCAGGGAAGAAATGACCTCCGGCCCCGAGGAGATCTCACGGCTGTCCACCAGGACGCAGAGCGGAGGAGCCTTCTCCAGGGGGTCACGTGGAAAGGGAGCCACGGCTGCAGAGGGGGCTGTGGAAGCAGAGCGAGGCGGAACCGGGGCGCTCCTGGAGGTGCCCTTCAAAGAGCTTCCCACCTGCGAATGTTGGAAGTCACACAGCGCTCCTGAGAGATCATGGAGGCAAAAGGCCAAAGAAAAACACACCAATAAAAACCCTACGGTTCTCAAACATTGACGCTTAACAGCTGCACTTTGCTCCACTTCTTTTTAAAAATCCAATTAATAATGTATTTCTTTTAATAAAGTATTTTTTGATATTGCAAAACACGAACACTTTCAGATTAACGCTTTAATCCCCTATAAACAATCTCTCAGATTAGCTGATCTAATTATTTAGCAGTTTGACAAAAGCCTTCACTAACAAGTTCGATAAAAAACGAACACTGCACACAACACAAGTCAGGCAGAAAAGTGTAAGAGATCAGGACTCCAACCTCAGCTGATGAAGGCTTTTAATTTAGGACAGCAAGCAAGGATTTTCTAACTAGAAAACCTAAGGAGTTAGCGAGCACTCTCTGCTGCTTGAAACAGATCCATATTGTCCGGGGACCAGCAGCCAGGAGAGTACCCAAACCCCCATTTTTATTTCCTGGCTGCTCCACCTCACCCTGCAAAGACAAAAGGTGCCAACAGTGCATCCAGGGCAGAGAAGCTGGGGCGGGCCAGGCAGAGCGAGGCAGCTCCCCCAGCACGAGGAGGTGAGCTGCTCTCGCTGGGGCACTGCTAACAGCCCGTGGGGGTCCCACCTGGCGGGATCCTTTAGCAAAACGAGAAAACAGAGGAAGATCCTGGTTCTGAATCGACACGGACCTTAGCGGGAGCTTGGAGATCCCCCATCGCCGAGCCAGAGCTGGGGACAGCCGGTGGGGAGCGCACGCCCCTGACTCGATGCTCTGGGCAAAAATCCAGCGTTTCCGACACAGCAGCTTCCAGGCCGAGCAGCATCTCTCTCCTGTCCTGCCCCGCCTGGCGGGCAACGGTTTCTGCAGGGGTTTGTTTTCGCTGTGCAGAAGAGGCTGAAGGCAGCGATTTGGGTAACGCAGCATTTTCCGGTCCCACCCTGAAACACTCCATTTTCATGGGTCTCTCATTGCTGACACTTGTTTCTTCTCCGCTGGAATCACTGAGAACAATAATTCGGGACAGTTTCTTCTTTAGCATCGGGACAGAGGAGTTCTCTTCTATCCTGGCCTGGCTCAATTTTTTCCTCCGGCGGGTGAGGTATTGTTTTCTTCCACCAGTAAAACTCTCGTTATTTAGGAGATCAAAATTCACGCACTCTTCCTCCTCACTAGAATCACTTTTGGGGCAAGTTTCCTCCTCCTCCTCCTCTCCAACACAGAAACTGTCTTCTGCGTAAGCTTCATCTTGCTCAGGAATCTGTGAGGGGGGAAAAACCCAAACCCAGTAAGCCTGGAAGCACTGAAATGACTTCGCTCCTCCTCTCTGCGCAGTTTTTCCAATTCTGCAGTTTCTCTGGTCACTAACAACGGAATAATAAGCGAAAATTTAGCAACTGAAAAATACGAGAGTGTTCGCGTCTGCAGACTTCAACTTAAAAATCAAAATGAAGTCACAAGTCTTTTGTTACTACTTATTAGTTACCAACAACAGGCTGCGAAGTGCACTTTGGAGTAGGGCTGGAACCTAAACAGGGTCAGAGGCCACGAGAATTCCACCAGGACCAGCAGTCGCCGCGCTCCCTACCTGTGAGAAAACGGCCAGGCTGAACTCACGATGAACCATTTTGTACCTATTGCCGAGAGCAGGACTGCGCACAGATTTCAGGTACACACCTTTCATCTCGCAGTCTGAATTCAAACGAGGAGACACAAGAGAACACACTATTAGTGAGGATACAGTTTTTAACTCATTACGTTATATTGTGTTTTCCATGTTAAATCATTCTTTTAGAGTCTCCCACAAATGGACGACTCTCCAGACATCTCTGAAAATCCCAGGGCAAAGGACCGGCTCTGCCCAGCTCGTTGCCACGAGAGCTGCCGCTTCGAGGGGTTTCTCAGCAGGCAGAGAAATCACAGACCCAAATCGGTCCCATTTCCGTGCTGCAAGTCGCTCTTCAAACACATGCAACAGCTGATTTCAGAGACTGTTTGTGGAGGAGGAACATCCCCAGCAACATCTGGGAATCTTAAAAGGTAACGAGATGGTTCCGTCACGCGACTGCTCCCAGGAAAGCCAGTGTTGCTGAGCACGGGGGGAAGAAAAACCTCCCCAGCCAAACCCCAGCCCTACCTTCTCGGCTCTGCCAATGCCGAAATTGTCATTTTGCTTATTGTTGTTTCAGATCACCTTCTAGGTTTCTCTGCAAGAGGACACCTGAAAGATTCAGAGACTCCCAAAAGCCCTTCCCATGACGCCCCTCGCTCACCGTTCAACACCTGGGTCACCTCCACATCGTCGTTCAGGAACTGAGCGAGGGAGGAGCTCAGCTCGTTCTCCGCCTCGGTGCTCTCATCAGAGGAAACCCCATCCGCATCCTGCTGGGACAGCTCGGCCTCTTCATCTAAAAACTGTCTCGCTGCATCCTAAAAGAGAGAACGATTCAAACCAAACGGCAATTAAAAGCTGGCTCCCAACGAACCTCTGACGACATCGGTTCATGACGTCGGTGCAGTAGCTCCTTCGACGGCCGCAGGCACTGGCCTTCTGGCTACTAACACTGTGGCTGAGCTACCCAAAAGTATTCGGTTATGTGGTGATTTATAAATCTAGCTTCACTCATTTTACTTGCTTTCTGAAAACGTGTTTTGATTTTCAAGTGCTGGATCAGCCCGAGCCCAAGTCCACTAGGAAGCTCAGCCAGGGAGCTCAGGCTGGTTTGCCCTCTCCTGTTCAGGACTTCGGGTTAACTGTTTCATGAATCCATCAGACAACACGACTCATTCTCGGGAAGATGCTCAGCTCTCAGGAAAGCTGTTCACACAGGAACAGCAGTCCAGGAGACAGGATATAAACCCTGGGGCTAAGTTCCATCGCAAAGAGACAACGAAACGTTCACACGAATGTCCAGGGAAAGGAATGAACGGAGGAAGACGTTCTGTCAGACATTTCACATTAAGCTAACTTTTCCTCTTAGAAGTTCAGCTACAATTAGTCAAGTGAAACGTGAAAAAAACCCAGAACACACTGTGTGTCCCAACTACTCTGAAAGAGTTCTTGGTTTGCCCTCCAAACACTGACTAAAAAGCACAAAGCTGCAAATTTTAGTTTAGTACCTGGAAGTCTGGGGCACCTTGGGCTACACGAGGTGACATTTCTGATTTTCAAATCCTCCTCAGTCCTTCAGTTATTTGCTCACACAAGTTAGTGCAGGTGTTACTAAGAGCTCCTTTTGCAGAGCACTTCGGATCATTCTGAAACGCCTGTTTACAGGAACGAGCTCCGGAGGCTGTTGCCCATTAGCCTCAAATCGCTCACCCTCGGGAAGGGCTGCGGAGAAGACAACCCGCGTGAGAAGCTCCACGACACCAGACCCCAACGGCCAAGAGCCCGGTCACGATCGGGAAGCAGCAAGTCTGCCGGTTCTTACATTATTTACTGAATCTTTGAATCGGGGGCCCGTGGCTATTTTGGTCACCTGGGAGCTGTGACAATCTCCATTAATCTAATTGCAAATCTCTGCTGCGCTTGTGCTTCTGACAGAGCATCGTAACAAATAATTTTGATGGCTTGGCTCTTCCGTAGATGTGGAATTCTGACCCGTTCATCACTCAGGGTGTTTAGGTAAACCGAGACGTACAGGCCGAGGGGAATTTCAGAAGCGTACGTACTCGCTTTCCATGAACCTTTTGGCCTCACGTTAAAAAGAACATTTAAATAAAATTGAAAAATAGGTTTTTCATTCTTTGTATTCCAGAACATCAAATCCTGTTACTATAGGGAAGTTTACATAATGAAGATTAAAATATTTTTAAAATCCACCGCAAGGTGTCCCAGAGCCCTGATGACAGTAATTACTGCCCAGGGGAACCACCTCCCCGTGTACTCAAGGACTTTTCAACTTACTCTGAATCTGTGATTCTGGCCCTGCGTCCCCTCCTGCACCCACTCCTGATGCAGGGACAGATTAATGTGTAAAATACTAAGTTAAGAGTTAAGATTTGGGGCTGAGGGACCATTACTGGCTTAAGATGTTCAAAGTGAAACCAGCAGAGCAGGTGGTAAATTTGTTTCTTCAGGCACCCTGAGAGTGTTGGTCCCGGACAAGAATCGAAGCTTCCCGAGTCTGATCAATCTTTGAGTGCTTCTGTTTGTCACATAAATGGTTATTCTGCTTCGTAACGTTATTACGCAGGGCCCAGCAGACCCCTGGAAATCAGGGGATGGGAAGGTTAGGATCATTATCCCACGTTTCAAGATTTCATCTCAAGTTTCTGCAATGGCCCGTGTGAGAGAGCTGTGTCTCCCAAACGATGGCTCCTAAAGAAACACCCGCCCGACTGCACGCCTGCTGTAACGCACTCGTACCATGAGATCCTTCCAAGGCCATAAAATAGGCAAAAGCTCCATTTTTTAGGCCATAAAATCCACACGAGCTCTAGAAGGAGTGATTCAGTGACACCACAAATTGTCATCTCAGGTCTGTGAAACCAGTGCTCAACATCTCTGGCTTTTTCAACGTCGTTTTTTTTGTAAATTTAAACAGAGACAAATTTGGAAACGCTTTCAGCTCATTCATGTAGCGTAAACAGAGAGCAGAACCTCACGAAATCTCTTTTTTCCGGTTCAGTCAGGGAACACGTGCTGCCCCAAGGCTTCCTTCTGAGGGAGGCTCGGCACGGCGCTGACGCCGTGACACAGCGCTGCAGTTCGCTCTGCAGCCGCGATGTCCAACGCTCCGAACGCGACCTTCGGCGTATGAAAAGAGATGAGCAGCACCGCGTACCTTGTGTGCGGCATCGCTCTTCACCTTCTGCCGTTTTGCTCTTCTCGGACGGTTTTTGTCGTGGGCCGCTGAGCCGCTCCTCGTGGTCCTACCCGAGCTGTGGTGGGAATCCAGGCTGTCGTCGCTGGACACGTCTGACTGGAGGAACATTGCACAGACACTCCAGTTAATAAGATTAAAGTGATATTACAATTAATCAGTCAGCGTTCAACATCTGGGGGGGGTTAAGCAGCACCTGCCAAACAACAACGAGAAACTCATCTCTGGGGATGTCAGGAAAGAACTGAAGGGAAGCAATTATGTTCTAGTACACCTTCGGTCAGGTGGCATAAAACATATGGAATTAGATCACTGACTGGAGAGAGAGTAAATGTTTAAGTAAATACTTCATCATTTGCACTATTTTTCTTCCATCTCACCAAAGCACTTACCACGATAAGCAGGTGTCGACGTTTTCTGGTGACTCGAGTGGGCGACTTGAAATCACTGTCATTCACACCCTGCGTAAACAGAAACAAACGCAATCGCAAAGAGGACTTTTGGTGTTTGTCATTTGGCTTCTGTGGTCTTTTTTTTTTTTTCTCCTTTTTTTCTTTCTTTCTTTTTTATGAGACTCACATCAGGAGACTTCAAAACATTCTTTTTATTCCTATTTTTTCTCCGGAAGATGATCTCCTCTTCACTCTCACTGCTGGTTCCTGCAGAAAAACCAGTAAACAACATTCACAAGAAGATGCGCTGTTCGCAACACAATATTGCTCGAACTGAGCAATCAAAACCTGTCTCTCCTATAAAAGTAGCTACAAAGGAGATTACTTATTGATCCATACAGCAAGCATTGTTCTCTTTAGCCTTGTTAATCAAAATATATAATCTCCAGCTGAGATGTACAATAAATCCTACTTCCCAGAGAGTCTCTGGTGGAAGCGATTACCCCAGGCAGTAGAGACAGAAAACGGGAGGTGAAAAATTAAACCAACAGAAGAAGCCCTTAAAAGTTGAGTAAGAGTTACCCTTCTGGAAGCATTCTGTAACACAAATCCCTTTGCGTGCTCTGAAACAAGCCCCAAACTCACTAACAAGTCCTTTTTCCAATTCCTTTTCAAACAGGTGCAGCCTTTTTTTTTTTTTTACAGAAGATCACCTTTACGAAATCAAAGATGTTCCTTCCCATTCCACGTGCCAAAGCTCCAGCTCTGGCAGAGACCCTGCTTGGAGCTTGGAGCTGTGGAGGTGCCGCCCGTTGTTATCCCCTTCCTCCCTTCAATGCCCCCGAAAGGGCTGCTGATGCTTTGTTTCAATGTTTATGTAAAATAAAAAAAAACATTCAGAAAAAGCCCATAAGCCTGAGTTATTTTGAAATTAATTCAAGGTTATTCAGAGCTGAACACAAGAAATGGTGGGAATATGTTCCATGAGCGACCCATGATGGTCATTTATATGCAAGCGGTATCTCAATACGACATATTTGTTAATGGTATGTTGGTCCTAAACCACAAAAATGCAGAAGGGAGGAAATAATAAAACAGAGGTTACAAAGATGTTACCAATATGTTGAAGACGTGTCTTGCAACTAAGCTCGTACGCAGGGTTGAGATTCTGGAAAGTCTCCTCTTCTAGTATCTCAACCATTATTCCCTTTTCCTTTCACCCTTCCCACTCGAGTCATAAAACCAAACTGGGGACTCGGAAGAGAGTGGATTCTATTTATTTCAACGTTATTAACAGGATAAACTCAGCGCAATCCCTACCTTCAGCA
>NW_009693599.1:13661-22395 GCF_000703405.1 Apaloderma vittatum
GACACACGTGAACCACAAAGGTTGGTATCTTCCAGGTTTTCACTTCTCCCAGAAGGGGCATCAAGTGCATCCACCGCTGACCTCCCACAGCTCTGCCTGCGTAGGCTTTTAGTTATTTCCCTGGCACTGGAAAAGACATTCACAGGAATTCTTCTGGCAGCTTCAATATTCAGAACCTTTCTACTTGTTGGGGTAGAAAGCGCAGGAGCCAAAGCTTCTGAGGAGCTGCTTCCTGCTCTCCTGTCTCCTGACACGCGCCTGCTCTGCACCCGCATCGGCGTGGAAATGTCTCTTCTCTCCAGGCTCTTGCAATCCCGCCCCGGTGAAGTTTCGAGTCTGCAGCTATCACTCCATAATTTTTGTTTATCTTCAGTGGATTTACCGCCTGCATGAGTCCCCGAGGCACCAGGTAATTTCCTGCTATCGCCGGTATCTACCTTTTCTTCAAAGCCTTCATTCTCACACTCTTCGATGGAAAATCCCAGGTCGAAGTTAACAGAAAACAGATCTTGAGAACAGTCGGAAAGATCATCGTTCTCCAGAGACTGCTCGGTCACACCGTCACCATGCGACATCCCCGCGGTTGCGGTTTCACCTCTTCCTTGTGGCTCTGCAGGGGCCGGGTCGGAGGGAAACCCCTCGGAGCTCCGCACCGCCACCGCCCTAACGCCACCCTCGCCTGCATCGGACCTCACTAAATGCTCTCTGCTCAGAGAAAAACATCCATTATTAGAGTCACAACTGTGCTCATCTTCAAATAAATAGATGCTCTTGTCTTCGTCAGCGAGCACGTTCTTGTTCATCTCCAGAGCTTTATCTTTTTGAAGGCAATTCTTGCTTGAAGAGTCATTTGTCGGAGTGTGATGTGTTGTTGGAGCTTTCTCTTGAATTTCAGTGAATTCTGCGCTGTCAAACAGACTATCAAAGCTGTCATCCCAGTGAAGCTCCTCTTTGGCTCTGACAACGGCAGTCTCACACGACAATGCGGTTTTTGGCAAACAGGTTCCTGCAGAAGCACACAATTCACCAGCGACTTCCAGCTCAGGGTTTTCAAAGAGCACCACTGAGCGATCAGCTTCCGAGGGCGCAGGGAAGGCTGTGCCCCGCAGTCCACCTGAATCACCGTCAGAAGTAACTTTCTGAACAGGACGTGCCGTTTCTTCACTCCTCAAGGTGTTTTCAAAATCATCAAGTTTATTAAAAGAAGGGGGAGATTGCGATAGCAGCCTTTTCACACGGGAAAATACTTGTTTTAACTGAGAAGGCTCCTCAGACGGTCTCACGAGCTCAAACGAATCCACGCAGGATTCAGGAAGATAAAATAAGCCAGAGGACAGGGGTGACTTCTCAGCTGTGAAGCTACCGTAGCCTGAATCTGTGTGGTTTGCTTTACCTATGGTTTTGCATTCCTTTACTGCTGCACCTTCATGAACAACAGCACTTTCACTGTCGTCACCTAAGTCAAGAGATTCATTTAAGTCAAACGTCACCTCTAGTTCCTCGTCCTTGAGGCTGCCCTGGTCGCTGCTGTCAGGCAGAGCAAGCCCCCTCGCCGGGGAAGCAGCCCAAGTGCCAGTATCTGCAGGTAGCACCGGCGCTTCCCATCCGAACCCACGAGTTTTTTGGGGAGACTTTGATTTTGTTCGTTGAAATGTGGCAAACAACTCACTGCCTTTATCGCCTGTCTCAGGTAAAAACGGTTTTACTTTGGGTCTGTGTGCTGGGTCTTTCCCAGCCGAGCGTGTTTTGTGATCAAACGTGGAGCTGGTCACGGAAAGACGACTCTTCCTCCTTTGCACATTAATGTCTTCAGTACGTAGGTGGGGCCGAAGCTCCAGTTCATAGCTGCAGGCTCCCTGTGACAAACACAGAGTAATGTTTACTAGAAATACAGAGAGGCTTACATGGGCTTGTCATAAGAGTATTCAAAACAATTGACAGAAGTTTTCATGCTCCTAAAGGTTATTAGAAAGGAGGAAAAAAAAAAAAGAAGAAAAAGAAAGGAAGTGCTTTGCATTTAAGGTCACAACTTTTAAACAAAACGTTTGCTGGCAGCAACTGCAAATCCACGCTTGGGCAGCCGAGCCCGCAGGTTTCAGGAAGAGCAGCAGCTGCCACGCGCACAGAACGGTGCCCAGAGCAGATGAAGCCCTTCCTGAAACACAAGAGAGCCTGGAGTGCTCTATTCTCTCCGTACTGTCACTTGCAGTTTGGCTCTTGCCATTCTTTGCACATTAAGACCTTCTCACTTACAAACTCTGAATTTATTTATTTTTTTTACAGATGTTTATTAATCTTTTGCTCAAAAAGGCGCTGACCTAAGCAACTAGCTCTTTTAAAAATACACTTGAAAAAAGCACAAGACTTTGACAGCACTCCCTGTTAGGTGGGACTGCCTGGATTGGAAACCTCTCTATCTAATGTCCTTCTTACTTGCTCCTTTAAATAATATTTCAGATTAAGGCATTTAATCTCCCAAAGGAGAAGTAAGGGCCAAATGAGGCTCTGAAAGCAACCATTTGGCCCACTCCTTCAATGTCCAAACCTGTTTCACTAACAAAAAATAGCTGGGGCAGTTCAGCCTGGAAAAGAGAAGTAATGTTCTCTAAAAGTTTTACCACACCTACGTAAAGAAAAAAGACAGTCTTCAACACCATAACCTCTTGAAGCCTCCTCATCGTGCCACGAGAACATTACTAGAGCAGTTGCATTTCAAGTTGTGCTAGCCACACTGATACTCACTCTTCAGACTCGAACAGCCCCTGCGTGTTCCAGCAGCATTCCTTCTCCCTCTGGCCCTCCACACACTGGGCCCTTCCCTCCCGGTCACGGGTACCAAGCAAGGCACAGACTCTGCTCCCCTGGGTGTGACCCCCTGGCATCACTCCCAGAGAACATCAATTCCCATTTCTTCAACACTTGGTCTCTGCGTAGCTGACTTGGTAAGAAAGTTTCCAGAGCGGCTCTAACCAATGACCCTGTGACACCAACATCTGGATAAAACTGGGACCCCTGGGGCGCCTCTTCCAGAAGAGGTTGTGAAGAAATTCAACAGAGTCCCTGCTGACGGCACACCTGGAGCTGCTATTAGGCAACCTTTTGCTGCCAGACTCCTTACGAGAGCCAGGAGTCAGTAACAGAAAATAAGGTTTGAAAAATTCTTCAGGAAGTCATTCTACCTCACCACGTACGGCAGAACTACCCATGCCTAAAATTACTGCCGCCTGCCTTGGCTACATGTATTCCTGAAACGAGGACTTGAAACCGTCTTCCACGCGTGTGAAGACAGATCACATCCTAACACAGTTTGGGATCCTCCCTGGCTGCAGTAGCTCTCGATAATAATCAGCAGCTGTATTTTATAACCAACTTTGCTTGGTTTTCTAAGAAAGAGATCTCCAAGGAGATCCCCAGACTATACTGGCTGACTTAATAGGAAAATAGTGAAGAAAGCCATTATTGTGAAAGGGTTAAAGGATTGTTTTGATATGTATTCTAAATAATTAGTTTCCCTCAAGCTCAGTCAAAACGCAGAATACAGAAAAGGGAGTCTTTGTATGAAACCCAAGAGGAGTAACAACCAACAGCCAACATGACCTGGTGCAAGTAACTTCACGAATGTCACCTGAGGAGATCACACATTTAGTTGGTAGCGGTATTGACAATGCTGTGTTTAAATCTGTGTAAGGAACAACTGGTATTTCAGTTAAAGTATCCAGGCACTACGAGAACACAACATTTATTAAATGGATTCATGACTGATTATCCTCCCAACCCACTAAACCTTATTCAAACAGAACTAAGGGATGCTCCTGCACCTCCTCGGAAGTGACAGCGTTGCTTCTGCAAACATAAAAATCTGACTTTACAAACCCAATACATTTCTTTGAAGAGACCAACAAGTAAAAAATATATGAGATGCTCTCTCACACACCATCTTCCCAGCTTTCTGAAGGGCTTTCAAAAACTCGCTGCCAAAACCTTTAAGGAAACTTAAAGAGGGAGAGCAAAACAGGGACTTTTCTTGCCTGGACAAGTAACAGAGTACAACACCGAAAACAGGAGGAGCGAGGAGCTGTTACACTGAAGAACTTCATCAGGCCACTGCATATATCCATGTTCTAACTTGGGGGAGCAAAAAAAGAGAAAAAAGAAAGAAGAAAGTCAAGCAGAACTGCTGTGTGCCAGGACAACGGTCGAGAAGACAAATATAGCATCTAGGACAAACTTCAGAAGCCTAATTTCAGGCTTACAAGGAGTTATATAACCGTGCTAGTTCAACCTGGTGATTAGTTATTGAACTCAGTCATCAAAACACTTTCTCCAAACAAAATCCTTTCTCCCAGCCACTCTAGTTAATGCTGATGGAGTGAAAGGGCAGAATTCTAATTATCACATTTTTTGCCTGAATGTGTACAACTTGTAGACTTTTAAAATTACCTGATCAGCTCCTCTATAACCTGGTAAGCCCCAGCGTGGAGCAGCTACTCAGCAAATAGGTCACGCAGGCACCTCTTACATTAGGGTTCTAAATTGATGGCCTTACATTACTGATTGAGTTTTAACAGCAATAGCTTTCTAATACAGAAAAGGGGAAAAAAAAGTAAATCTAAGGTATTAAAATTTTCATTTTCAACATATAAATATTTTATATCTATAAATACAAATACACAAATGCTCTGCATTCTAGCATTTAACTATCAGGCACCTCCTATCAAAATTAAAATTAGCCTCTGTCTGCTAAAGCTGCTTTGGATGTACATTTTCTAAAGAGATTCAGCTGCCTGCCAAAACCCTGGCAAATTTGCTACGTAGAAATTAAAAGATAAACCTCCTTCATTTGGCTTTGAAGTTAGCGCTACAGAATTTAATCCGTCAGCCTTTCAGGTATTGCTCACAGGGTAATTCTTCAGGAAATTTTGGAATTCCTTATCACAAATGTTTACCAAAAACGTTTATCACAAACGTTATTACCAAAAAGAATCTTTTACTGCTGTAAAAACTGATCACTTTTCCAATCCATGTACAAACGGGTTAAACAATCTGGATGCTCACGCAGCCGTCCGAGCACAGGCCATCATTTGCACCTTTCAGGGCCTGGTTAATGAACAGAAAAAATCAATCCCTGCCATTCCATGGTCTCTTAAAGTTTCCAAAGAGACTCCAGTAGAAGCAACACTGTCAAAACCTTTTCTTCTGAAAGTTCGAGCATGATCTATCAGATGACCCTTAAAAATAGTTAGCTGGTTTGTGAAAGAAGCTTAAGTGACATCGAAACCAGAATTTCCTTCCCCAAGAGCTGTGCTATTTCCCTTCCTGGCGATCCGACATCCTTCATGTATCCAGTAACTCTCTTGCTTCTTCGCTTTCGGGCAGCTTCCCTGAAACGAACCACGAACTCTCTCCCTGCAGCCACCCTGGACCCTTCTCCAAACCCCAAGTGAGGACCTGACACCTCCTGCTCCCGCGACGCCCAGGCTGGGAATCCTCAAGGAGCTGCCATCTGCTCCTGCTTGGCAGCAACTGGCCACTAGGCACTTATCTGCTTGTACTTACTTGGCTGATACTCTAATCTGGGAGAGTATCTGACTGCAGAGCACACACAGCTACACAGCAAAACCACTCAAAAGCTCCCTGAAAAGCAGATTTATTAGCTCGGGTAGCTGCCCTAGCAATTAGGGCAACTGGCATCATTAAAGGGGCAAGAGTGAATATTCAAGAACACCTGAAGTGTCAGAAAAATATATTAATCTACGGTTTAGTAGCTGCTGATTTTCTAAGATTTTCTGGACACAAGGGATAGCGCTAGAAGTGGTACCTGCAGATTGTTCTGTATCTGACACCCCAGATGGGCGAAAGCTGACATTTAGTATTCGATTTCCCTGGCCTGGGCTGTCCCGAAGTGGGTGGGGAGAGGGAGGAACCCACCGCCCTACAGAGAGGCGTACAGCAATGACCTGGATACTGCTATGTATGATACTCCACATGAAAGGTGGAGAGCAAAACACTCCGGGCCATAAATACTTCATAAACTTACTGCATTTCTGTGCCAATACTAAAAATGCAAGCAGCAATAGGGATAACCAAGCAGGACTGTTGCATCTAAAAGCAGTTTTTCTACTAAAGTAGCAGTTCAGTGTTCTCAACAAGTGTGATTATTTGCATTAAACTTTGTCACCAATGCACTATTATAATATTAAAACCAATTTAAAAATATTATCGCCTCTCAAAACGTAAGTAATATCTTCAAAGGCACTAGGGGCACAGTGGCTCCTGCAAGAGCTCCAGCCCCACACCACTGGATTGCTGGCTTGCACTTGGCACGCTCAGCGTAAAGGTTTTGTCAAATCAGTCTTCTGCAAGAGCTTAAGGGACGACCAACCGATTATTCACATACGCAAATATTTGGACAGTTTGTGAAAAACAGCATACGGTTCTTTGAACTCTAGAAACCTAAATGTAAAATTCCCATGCACACCGCGAAACAGATACTGACGGAATAAACCCCACAAAAGCCGAAAGCAATGATGCACCCCACATCACGGGGCTAAGAGCACCACGCCGCAGATCGCACACAAAGTTTCTCTTGTCTGGAGATTTGAGCTGGCAATCCTCTCCCACATACTTGCGATTTCATTTGTGTTGGTAATATTACAGCACCTTTTCCAGAAAACCGAGATCACTTAGCTTGGGTGGAAAGAGGATTTCTGGCTGGTCTGCCTGAACCTGGGGCGCAAGGGCTGCGGGAGGCTCGTGTGCAGCCCTGTACGGGAACACGGAGCCACTCCTCCACGCAGGAGATAAGGTTAACTCGAATTAACGCAGCTACGCCCCTCCAGCTGCCACACAGCCTGCTCAATCCCCTTGCCCACAGCCCACACCCCAAACCCTTTTGCCTAATCGCTCTTCTCTGTTCTCACCGTGAGCACAAAACCCCACAGGATCATTAAAACCAGCAGACACACCTGCAATTACAGGCCTGAGCAACCCAAACCAGGTCTCAACTAGCGTTCAGCCTCAAATCACTTGGCAAGAAGATCAGAAGAATCAATACAGCACGGAGAAACTATTTTAATTGCAGAGCTGAGATTTTTGGTCTCGCAGGCTCTCCCTGGCAGCCAAACATCCTCCGGCCTTCCCGCTAGGAACCATGCTTCTCCTGGCTTTTTCTGGAATAAAGAACAAGCTGGGCCAACCGCTTTTTTATTTTTCTTCTTTTGAGGATCACAAGACCGAGAATTCACTTTGACTGCCTGTTCTGTGCTGTTTAAGCCAGGGTCCACGTGGCTTCGCTCAAGCCGGCGTTCCTCTGCCTGTCCCAAACACTGCAACGGAACATCGCTGGCTGCCTGAAGAGATTTGCTGCTGGCTGAGGAAGAAGTGTTGTCCCGTCTCAGCCCAGATGACACACACGTACTACAGGCACAGACTGCTATCGCACTGGCCTTACTTGAACCTTTTTTAACTTTGCATTCAGCGTCTCCCAGACAGAAAGTCACAGCTGGCTCAAAACCCCTGTGTTTTCCCTCAGAAACACGTCTGATTTCAAACCGAAAAAAGCAGGGAAAGCCTTTTAAGGTTCTTTGGGATTTCAGTGCATCCTGGGAACATTTTCACTGCTGTCAGACATTTCATCCGGTTAATTCTTCTGAGCAACCTCTGGCAGGTGATGAATGACAGATTATTTTAGCGGCAGTCATTCTGAACTCTTCCTTGCGAGGTGTCTGGTATCAGAAACTGCTTGAGAGAACAAGACCATCCCTCTATTGGGGATCTTTCGGTTACCTTTTGTCTTTCCGGGGAGAAATAATCCGGCTGTAACCTCACGCTGCCAACTCTGAGGTGGGAAATGGACACCCATGAGCATCTGCCTGCATTGGACCACATTATGACTTTTAAATAAAAGTCATTAAGGATTGTCGGCCTCCGGGGGAAATAAAAATGCACTCACACTTCAATATTTCTTGTTACATATCCTCAGAAACTTAGACAAATATCACTTCAATAACAATGATTACTCTGCCCTGACCTTGTTTCTAAATAGCACAGTTTAATTTTCAGAAATGCTTAAAAGCTATTGAATTATTTTGCATAAGGACAACTTGATTTGTTACCATGTTACACAAAAAATCCCTGCTCCTAGAAAATCCATTCCCATCTGCCCAGTTCTCGTTACTGTAGCAATAAAGCCACACAGGCATTAAAGGCTTTTCGGCAGTGGATGTGCTGGTCACAGGATTCATATTTGAGATTTCTTCTTACTTTTATTCTTTCCTTTTGGTCATGACAACTTCTTACATAAGTTTTTAAGAGCATATACATACATTTTTTCCCCCTTGAACATTTTTCACTCTATTTATCCAAGCTTTTCAATTAACGATTTTTAATCTAGTAATCAAAACACACCATCATAGGAGGTTCTTGGAATCACTCAATGAGTTCAAGGAAAGGAAAGCTGCTCATCAGTGAATTCCCAAGCTTTCTTCTGCAATAGAAAACACCCATAAAGAACACAGAAACACCTCCTGAGCTGGCTGGTGTTATGTTATTACTGATCTCTGCCTGAGATTCTTCCCACGACAGAATTAGTTTCATCAGGAACTTTGAGATCATTTGGATATTTATAGTAAAATGATGATTTGCCTGGTTTGAGATCTTACCCGTCCATAAGAAAATAACCAATAGAACTGCGGCCTGAAGTTCAATATCTCAAGTTATTTAAGGGAATAGCTTT
>NW_009693600.1:0-574 GCF_000703405.1 Apaloderma vittatum
GGTGCCTCGACGTGTGTTTCTTTTCTGTGAGTTGACCAGTGCTGAGAGTGCACGCGAGGAATGTCCCTGTCTCGTTCTTATTTTAAACCATTAGTCAAGATGAGGATGAGGAGGACGATCTTCTTCCCCCAGAGCAAAAGGCCGAGAGAGAGAGAGAAAGGAGGGTCGCCAATAATGCCCGTGAGCGCCTGCGGGGCCGTGACCTCAACGACCTTTAAAGAGCTCGGACGCATGTGCCAACTCCACCTAAACAGCGAAAAACCGCAGACCAAACTGCTAATCCTCCACCAGGCCGTATCAGTCATACTGAACCTGGAGCAACAAGTTAGAGGTCAGTGAGGGTCCCGGAGTGGTGATATTTTACGTATCTGATCGGCACGGGGCTGTCTGTCTGTCTGTCTCCTGTGACACGTGCTGTGGTGCCTCGCACTGTTTCTCTCCCCTGTGGCCTTGGATTCCCAAGGCTGTCCATGTCCTTTTGTTTTTTTCCTTTTTTTTTCGGTTTTTTTTTTTTTTCCCCTGCGCCCCCACCCTTCTTTTTGGTTTTTTTGCATCCCTGCTGTTCTCTCTGTTG
>NW_009693601.1:0-203 GCF_000703405.1 Apaloderma vittatum
CTAGAGCAGGAGAGAACGTGGGCTGGGAGGGGGTTGGGGTATAATCCTTGCCTTGCCCTGGGAAGAAGAGTGGTGGTTGAAAAAGCAAAAGCAAAGCCCGTGTAAGAGATTAATGTCCTAGAGAAGGACATGGGGGACATGAGCCAGCAGTGTGTGTGGTCATAGTGGTGGTGGAGGTAGCCCCCACTGCTGGCCTGGCCTCA
>NW_009693601.1:222-551 GCF_000703405.1 Apaloderma vittatum
CCTCCCCTGTCCCAACAGGGCTGGCAGCTGCCCTGCAGGAAGACAGGCAGCAGGAGTCCCTGCTGGTTTTCCAGCTCTCCGAGGCTGGGGATGTTTTCTATCAGAAGCTGCCCCATAAGGCAGCGCAGGCCTCTGCGCCCACTGCAAGGGGCGAGGCTACAGCAGCCCCAGGCTCTTCGCCTCTCTTCGAGGCTCCAGTCAGCAGCCCACTGGACTTGGGCAGTGAGGAAGAAGAGGAGGAAGAGCAAACCTTCTACTTGTCCAACCTGGAGGTGATTATCAATGAAGATGAAGAGGAGGAGGAAGAGGAGGCTACTGCCACACCAGCA
>NW_009693602.1:0-909 GCF_000703405.1 Apaloderma vittatum
ATGGAGGACCCAGTGATGGAGCAGATCTCCACCCAGCGCAGCCATGGATATCTGGAACCTGGCCAAGGTCAGCAGGAGAGCATCTGCCGACCACCACAGAGGTTCTTTACTTGCCCTCATGGGAGTCAGAATAAAGGGAGAGGAGGGACAGGGGACACTGTAGTTGGTTTCTGCCACAGGTCACCCCACCAGAAAGAGCAAAGGGGTGACGTCCTGAGCAAAGCGATGACGTCCTCTATAGCCCGAGTGTAGAAACCTCATGCTCACAAGGTCTGGTCCTCATGGGGGACTTCAACCAGCCCAACACCTGTTGAGGGGACACCAACGCTGGGTTTGAGCAGTCCAGGAGGTTCCTGGGCTGTGTGGATGAGAACTTCCTCCTCCAACTGATGGAGAGGAGCTCTCCTGGAGCTCGTCCTCACCAACCAGGAGGGGCTGGTGATGGATGTGAAGCCCAAGTGCAGCCTCAGTTGCTGCAGAGCCTGAGAGAAGAGGGAAGCAATGGCCATAGGAGAAGATCGGGCTGAGGGAACCTGAAGGTGGGACTTGAGGAGCTCCATCCTGGTGGAGCTAGTGGGTGAGGCTGTGAAGTCATGACCCAGCCTATCAGAGACTGGATCTCCTGGAGGATGGGGAAGTTCTCAGCAAACCACAGGCTGGTCAGTGTCACCTCCATTCCACGGGAACTGGAGCTGACGAGGGGCAAAAAGGAGGTGATGGGTGATGGCCAACGGGGGTTCCCTGAGGGCAGGTGTGGTGGCCCTGTACGATGGGGTGATGGTGTTGAGGGGGAGGGAAGGGCTATAACATCA
The DNA here is from genome assembly GCF_000703405.1 of Apaloderma vittatum. Lineage (NCBI taxonomy): Eukaryota > Metazoa > Chordata > Aves > Trogoniformes > Trogonidae > Apaloderma > Apaloderma vittatum. The sequence continues at coordinate 813 of NW_009693602.1, forward strand.
TCTGGGCTGATGCAAATCCATGGAGTTGCCCAAAACGGGGACCAAAGATGCCTCAGTGGGTGCTGGGGTTTCTGCAGGTGGTCTGAGATTGCCCAGG
>NW_009693603.1:0-259 GCF_000703405.1 Apaloderma vittatum
CAGCTAATTTTTCGGTAAGTGATTTCATGGAACTGTTCTCTAATTATTCATTCCCTCTCCACACAGACACTAGGGAGTGAGACCCTTGAAAGGATCTTCCCCAGAGATCTTTCTGCTGATCCCCTCTGTGGAAAAGGAAGGCAGCAAAATAAAATAAAATAAGATAAAATAAAATCACACCTGACCTACAAGGTCTGTAGGACTGGCAGGCTTGCTCAGGCAAAAATCAGGGAAGGAGGAAACTTCCGCCAGCCCCGCG
>NW_009693603.1:426-701 GCF_000703405.1 Apaloderma vittatum
CGGAGGGGGGAGGGGAGTAAGGGAAACAAGAGGCCCCGTCACCCCCAAGGGAGAAGAGCCCCTCTCTCCCCGCTACAGGCACGACAGAGGCTGTCAAACGGCAGAAAAAAAACCAACAACCAAACCACCACAGATAAAATAAATAATAAGCCCACAACCAAAAAGCCCCAGGAACTCGACGGAAGGAGCAACATGAGCGGAACCCGAATTTAAAAGCGACCGGTGTCGGAACAGGGCGGGGGGTGACCAGTCAGAGACCCAGCGGGAGCTGGACC
>NW_009693604.1:0-9415 GCF_000703405.1 Apaloderma vittatum
GCCTGAGGGAGCGCGGCCGCTTCCCTCCTTCGCCTCGTACCCTGCGTTCCTCAACGGGGGCGTCCCCTGCGGGGCCGGAGAGCCCATAAAAACGTCGCCTACCGCAGCCCCAAGGCGCTCACGGAGGCGCAGATCCTCCTCATCCCCCCCATCCCTGTGGTTTGCCGGCGCCTGTGCTGTGCTGCTCTCTGTGGGGGCGGCTGGAAAAGGCCATCGGGGCAAAGCGGGCAGTGCAAAAAAGTCAGCGAAAACTTTAAAAATTGCTTGAGGCAGGGGGTATTGGATACGCAGAAGAAAATACAAGTTTGTGAGTGCACTTGAGCTCCTGCTTAGCTCACCGACACAGGGTTCACTTCAAGATGAGAATGTTTATTGTGAGCAGGTACAATGAGAGCAGGCAGGAACAAACTTTTATCTCACAGCTCCAAAAGAAGAGGTTGGAGGTTGCTTCCCTCACATCAGTCTCGGCCCACTGCTGACTGAAGAGGGATGTCTATTTTAGGTATAAAGGACAAGGAGTTCAGAGCTAGCTGCGTAAGCCAACAAGGAATTATTATAAAACCTACTGCAGTCGAGCATTTAAATGGTTTTTTGAAAAAAAGCATATTCATCAGATGCAGCAAGAGTGCACCCATGTAATGCATTAGTACTCAATTGACTGTATTTGGTATTTTAAAAAGATAAAGCCAAGTAAAGTTTTTTAACAAAAGCTCCTTCAAGCACCTTCTAAAGATTTCTTAACGCAGAGCTCGATATTTTCCTCCTAAGTTTTGCGTGTGTTAAGAAGAGGTTTCCTTGCTTTGTATCTCATGAAGCTGCATAGGTGTGTCCAAACATGCGGAGAGGCCGCTGCCTTTAGGAGTTTTTCTGCGGAATTTTGATTGTCACCTAGAAAAAAAAAAGAGAATAGCCACAAGTTTATTCTCCCGGAGATGGTGTTCAGTTATATTCACTTGAAGGCTGAGAAGCGGCAACATCCTGCACAAGAGAACCAGAACCAGGGGGTGACAGTTCATCCCAGTCAGCAGGTAGCAACTGGGATCACTTTGGTCTAGAGACCAATCTCGCAGAGAAGTATGTACATTTACATTCTTTGCAGTGAGAAACAGCTAAAAGGTGCCAAGTAGTGTGTGGGCAGCTCGTCGCTGATTAGGTCACAGATCCTTGTTTTCCTCAGCAGTTTAAAATTACTAACTTTCTGTTTTAACTACAGTTGCATGGAGTTGTGTTTGCAGTCACTTCAGGAGCGCAGCTCCAATTGTGTTTCAAACATTCGAAGGGAGAATTGAAACTCTCAGGCCAGCCTATACCAACGGGCACAAATACAATGGGGAGCTATGGCAGAGAGTTGAGAAGTGCTTGGATACTCACATTTTTCACCTCTACATATGCCTCCAGACCATATTCTCCCAGCTCTCGCCCGTTCCCAGAAGCTTTGTAGCCGCCAAACGGAGCTTGTGCACCAAACACATCATAGCAGTTGATCCTGAAATGGAAACCAAGGACTAAGCACCTGCAGTTTCAGAGCCGCTTAATGGAAGAGCCCCGTCGCAGCGAATGTACATCTCATCTGTCTACAGAGGGGAGGCTGAATTCCTAGGCAGGATTTCTGTGTGTGTCAGTTCTCTCAGCCAACAGAAACAATCAGTACTGAAACCTTAACCTCATCAACCACAACATCACAAAATCAATTCATGTCTCTCGTTATCACAGGACCATGTGCCCAGGTTGCCACCCACACCGCCTTCGGAGGACACACATCAAAATACCTACTTGTTTGCTCAGTACCATTAAAAAATATGCATAAATTTTACCAACAGTTAGTATTACAACTGAAGGTCTGATGTTGCGTTCAGTGAAGTGCATGTAAAATTGGATCCAAAGTAGAACCAGGCTTTGGAAGAGCAAGCTTGATGAGAAATGGCAGCATGCAAGGAAGCTTCTAGCAATCTGGGGAGAAGGAAACATTGAGGCTCACCAAACTGTTCCAGCTCGCAGGCTCTGTGACACATAGTTTGCTTTGTCAAGATCCTTTGTAAAAACTGCTGCTGCCAGGCCGTACTTGGAGTCATTTGCTCTCTCGATGACTTCCTCAATTGTTTTGAATTTCAGAATCTGCATGACCGGCCCAAATATCTGCAAAATCCAAACAGAGCACATGAAAATCTGTGTCAATAGATCACGGGGGAGGCTGTGGCTAATGCTGGAGTTATCTATGTATGCTAGAAGTCACAGAGGACATCAAATTCAAAGTATTGCTTCCTGTATTGCGAAGAGCCCAGGCTGTAATCTGAAGGGAAGTTTAATATAACTTTCTAAGAAGCATCAAGTTTCGCAGTTCATGAATGCCCAGCACTTGCAGACCCATGGTTTTTTGCATCAGAGAGGGCAAAACGGTGAAGGAGTGAGAAGCTGACAGACAGAAAAGCGCTGCAGGTCTCTCACCTCCTCTCTGGCGATCGTCATGTTGTCCTGCACATCGCCAAAGACAGTTGGCTGGATGAAATAGCCTTTCTCTGCAGCGGGGTTCCCACCACACAACAGTTTGGCTCCTTCACGCTTGCCAGTACTAATGTAACCGAGGATCTTCTTAAACTGCTCTTCGTCTACCTAAGAGCCACGAGGACAGACAGATCAGCTTCACCTTTACTGGGGGTAAAAAAGGTCAACTACAACCTGCGCTCCAGCAATTCCTCACCACCACAGACTGCCAAGCCAGCTTCAAAGGGAGGTGATAGTTTTTAAATGGAATAATTAGAACTGTCAGTTCGCTTCTCCCTTCTGCATGAGCAGGAGGTAACGGGCACAGCTCAAAGGAGATTAATCGAAAATCAAAGGAGATTAACTGAAAAATACCTTTCATTCTCACCTATGGATGCAGAATACCTTAAGATTGGGACTATTTCCTGAGGTAACAGTTCAGAACATTTCCTGCTCTTACCTGAGGCCCCTGCTCAGTTTTGAAGTCAAATGGGTTTCCAACCACCCTGGACTTGGCCTTCTCAACGCTCCTCTCCACAAACTCATGATATATATCTTCCTGGACATATGTTCGGGATCCAGCACAGCAGCACTGCCCTTGATTGAAGAAGAGGGCAAAATGGGCTTGATCCACAGCCCAATCCACTAAGATTGAGGAGAAGAGAGAAAAAAAATAATCAAACAAAACCTACCAGAGTCAGTCAGTGTCTTCTTTTGAACAACTATCATGCAGACTTCTGGAGTCCTTTCAGCTGAAAGGCATTTTCTATGCTTTGGTAGGGCAGATGTTACATACAGATTTAATTAGTATGAGAGTCTATTAAAGCACCTTATACCAGATAAAAAATCTGATCTGAGGCAGATTACGGTTCTCATTTGAAATTAACAGGTATTAAAGACAAATTATTTTAGATCTACAAGAATTTCCTTCCTTACTGCCACATAAAAGCATGTGTGTTGCCTCATCGAGACCACAACTGAGCCTTTATACAACAGATGAGGGAACCAGAACTTGATAAGAGTAGAGAGCAGTGCACACTCAGAGAAAGAAACAAAAACACAGAGAGAACCAAGGCTGAAGGAAGTGAACTGAAACAATTCTCATGTGGATAACTGAGCTTCTTCACAGCACTGGGAAAGAGGTGGGAGTGAAGAAGTGCTGATAAGCAAACACAGCAGCTGCAGCAGGAGGGACAGAGACAGGCCTGCGTGAGAACAGCTGGGCAGTCTCAGAGCTGGAGAACTGTACAACACAGGAGAGGTTTCCTTTCCCCTCCAGCTCTGCTTGCACAAAGCCAACATTAAAGTTACGGATCAAATATTACGCTAGCGGGTGCTTACTGTCTGCATCGGACATGATTATGTTTGGACTCTTTCCTCCAAGCTCCAGTGTCACCCTCTTCAGGTTACTCTCAGCTGCAGCCTTCTGGATCAGATGCCCAACCTGCGTCGTAAGAAGAACAGGTATTAGGAATTAACTCCCACATACAGCAACACCTGGCAGGGCGGCTGGTTTTACATCTGTCAGCAGTTTAATAATAATCCCTTCTTTGTCAGGATTTTCAGGGAACAGCTCAAGCCTGCCCAGAGTTTCACCCCTAGTAAGAAGCAGCTCGAGGGAAACAATAGGAAGTGTTCTAAAGGTGGCTCCTAAAAAGAGCCTTATGTAAAGTAAAAATAGATGTCACGCCCTGAAGTCAGCTGTACGTTTTAGAAGGCAAGGCAGCTCCAGTATTTAATACAGAAAGGGCACTACAGTAATGAGATATTCTCTGCATCCCAAGGCGTTCAAAGAAGGCGCTGCCTTACCTCGGTGGAGCCGGTGAAGGCCACTTTATCGATGTCCATGTGGGAGGAGATGGCAGCCCCCGCGGTGGGCCCATAGCCAGGGATGATGTTCACCACTCCTGGCGGGAACCCAGCCTGCCCGTTCACAGCAAGAGAGAGTATCGTTATTCCTTTTACAAAACAAAGGTTTCACCTCATCCGACAGTAACAGCTCAGTGAGCCTCCCATGAAGAACAGAGCTTTTTCTCCTTTGCTTTAATTTCCCGGGTCTTTAGTTTTAATGTACAGTTTCCAATAACCAGAACAACCCCTCTCCCAACCCCTCATCCTAAGCACAGTTTGGAGCTATATACGTCAGCTTTCTAATCGCCCTCAAGTTCGTTATTTAGCTAAACCTCAGAGTCCTCCCCTAACGAAGCTTTATGTCCTTATTTATAAGGACAGGGGTGGGGTTTTTTTTGTTCAATTAAGATATCCAAGACAATCCTGCATTTTTTTTGATCAGGCAGCCCTTCTCCGTTCCCGTCACACGCCCTCTGCCACTCACCACGTTGGCTGTATCGTGCCATGCTCCAGCAGCGAGATAGTGAGGTGGCAGGTGGAAAAGCCTTTTCACTCACCTCTTTGATCAAATTAGCCACGTAGAGGGCGCTCAGTGGGGTTTGCTCTGCCACTTTCATCACAACCACGTTCCCAGTAGCTAGGGCAGGCCCCAGTTTCCATGCTTGCATCAGCAGCGGGAAGTTCCACTGAAAAACAAGGAGGTGTTTGCTGGGCTGAACTTGAAAGTTTCCAATTAATCAGTAAGTAACCAGTGAGCTTCATTCAAATCAGCTGCAGGACCTCTGGAAACAGTCTTTGATCCTTCCCTAGCTTGTACTCTGAAGTGTGAGGTCTGTCAGTACTGCTGCAAAAAAACAACTCTTTTTTCATTATTTTTTTTAATTAATCTTTACTACTAGGTTAGCCAGTAAACACTTTTTTTGAGCTATTTTGAAAGAAAGCCTGTTTGTAACAACGGGGCAGCACACGCAGACCAGGGAGGCATTTACGCTTGGCTCTTGCTCAGCACAAATATGAAAAATACACAAACAGAGCATGCAACAACCAGAATCAGGCTACTCCTATAAAGAGGTAACACTATCCTCAGATAGTTATACAAATATGGCTTTCTTGTTGTGAAACCACCTCACTTCACATTACGGAAATAAGATCGCATACAGAGAGCTGAATTTTGCAAGCTACTTCTCTGTTTCCTTGTGACACAGAATTCTGGTTTTAATGCTAGACAGTAGTTTAAACTTCATTGTGGTTCTGAGCCAGCTATCTCCTATAAAGGAGTTTATTTTCTGTTGGTGTTTTGGTTTGTTTTTTATTTAATCAGCAGATACAAAGTAAATCTTACTCAGAGCCCATGAAATCAACAGGTAGTTCTACACCACCAGAGCAAAGTCAACGCCCTCCCAGCTGATGCAAGCGTAACTGCTGGAGGAAGCAGCGTTTAGGAACACACAATAACTTGCATTTTAAGACAGCTCTTCATGGTAACAGTAAGTTCTTGAAATACTGCGGAAACTACTGATAGATTTTACTCACCGGGATTATCTGTCCACAAACACCCACTGGCTCGTGCCTTGTGTAACAGAAGAAGTCTCCGTCTAAGGGGATGGTTTTGCCGTGGAATTTATCCGCCCAGCCTGCAAAGTACCTAGCAACAATAAAGTTTTGGTCACTGAATTCAAAATATCAAGTCTACTTTCAAAAGAAAATAAGAAAGAATTCCTCCAGCTGTTTGCTTTCCTCCCTTCTCCAGTCACTTCATAAAACACATACTGATGCAAATATTTCCCAAACAGAGATTTTAAGAAGGGACAGTAAATATAAACATTTGTCTCTCCTGCCTTTGCCAGCACTTTGCTTAACACAAGCTCTGTCACTGCCGTAACAGAGATCACCCCCATTCGTGTGAGTCCTGTATATAGCAAGAGAGAAACTTGGACGTAACAAAAATCCTTTGGAAAGTCTCAGGAATTACAGCCTCGTTCTTAGCGAAAAAATAAAAATAGAAGAAAAGGCTGTCTGACACCCTGCTACAGGGCCAAATGAAACCAAGATCCAGCCTGTCACCCACAACTCTTGAATCTGAAGCATCTGGTCTCTGCACTAGCAGAGGTTCGTCTAGAAGCATGGAGCATGAAAAGTAACTGTGCTGTCCCTGTAGCCTCCAAACCTACCTGAGACACTTGACTACCATGTCCAGATCCACCAGGTAGGAGATGGAGTAAGGTTTGCCATTATCCAGAGTCTCCAGCGCCTACAAAAGATAATGTGATTGCCTGAAGAGCAAGGAAAGCAAAGCCAAGCACATAGATTTAAATTCAATTCTCAGTCTGCAGTCTGAGTTTGTTCTGCGTGTTGGCCTTTTGGCATTCAGCTTCTCAATCCCATCCTTTGTAGCGCCCTCTCTCACAGTTTTAGCCATGCCTGAAGCCCCCATCACACCCGATGGGCACAAACCAGCCGTCTCTCTCCCCGCAGCTAGGGATTGCAGCAGCGAGCTCAGCCACAGAGCATGATGCTCACCGCCAGGTAAGCCCGGTCCCTCTCGATCAGGTCAGCGAGACGATTCAGCAGCTTCCCACGGTGAGAAGCATCCATCCTCCTCCAAGGTGAGCCCAGCTGGAAAGCCGCCTTGGCTGCCTTAACAGCCTTTTCCACATCTGCCTGCAGAGGAATTGGGGCAACAGGGTAAGAAAGGAGTAACCAGCCCCCACTCACTCTCTCAAAACACACCTGGAGCCTGCCTGTCTCCAAAAGCAAACAGCTTCCAGCCAGCTGGCACAAGTGGCTGCTAGAACCAGCATTTTGGGGAAGAGAACTTGCAGCCTCGAAAACTTCCTCGTTGCAAGACACTCATCAGACCCAGTGCACAAGGGCTGCCCTACAGGCATCGACTCCAGCACAGCCTGAGCTCAAACGCTGCTGCTGGACCGGCCACAGCCTCCTCATCCGCTCTGCATCCGAGGGGAAGAGGGAACAGGAGCGGTAGGGAAACAGATGGGTGTGACAGCTGTGCAGCCACCACCACTGCCCGCGTTTACGCTGGCATTTCAGCTATGCAGAGCACAAATATCATCAGGCTGCTTCTGCAATGTCGTCTACTGGGTTAATATTTGCAGCCTAGAACAAGGCGTGGAAAAATACCTAGAAGCATGCTTTTGATACTCTTTCAGGATTTGATTTTGCCAGCGCAGTCTAAAGGAGTATTTTCTCTGATCAGGTATCTCTAATCCATCCTTTTGTCCTGTCAGGGCATTAAGTGGTTTCTAGTTGGTTCTCTGTTCTGGCTTGCTGTAATGGTCTCGCCAGGACAAGCCAGTCTGCCACGGAGAGGCAAACAACAAAGGGTTTCCCTCACTTACCCCTCCCTTGGGGAACACAAACAAGTTTCCAGACTGTAGAAAGAATACAAAATTGCTAGGAAACACCACCTCAGCTCTGCCACAGACTCGTAAGAGGGCTCTGCATAAGGCATGGGATGAGTACGTGACTCCATTCTCCCCACCAGCTCTTTCTCTTCTTTTTCTCTCAATTTCCTAGGACCAGGGATGTTCTCCTACTGCACATGTACAGCAGAAAGAGGCTGTTCAGGGGAATCCTGATCTTTTGCCTCCCCCGCTGCCACGACTTTGCATCACACAGCCAGCACGGCGCTCACAGGACCACGAAGTTGTCTGCCTTCATCCCTGCCTGCCCCAGCAGCCTCCATGCATGGCCACGCCCTGACCTCCCAACTCAGGCTCCATTGCACACCGAATCTATTCCTTCCACCCTTTCCAGTCCCAGCTTGTCACTGGTAAGAGGCAAAGCCAGAGGGGTTTTGATGAAAGCAGGAGTCAGGGAAGAAAACAAGCAGCACTCAGTGTGGTATTTGTATAAGTCAGACACTCACAAACACTGAAAACATGGCACTTGGCAGCGCTGCCTCAGTGAGAGATGAGTTGGTGTCTCCCTCTGCAATCCCCGTGTACCTGTTTACACGGAAAACAAATGGATCTCATCAAGAGAACATTTACCTTATCACCCTCAGCAACCTGGCAGATAACTTCTCCTGTTGCTGGATTGACAGTAGGGAAGGTTTTCTTACTGACTGCATCATGCCATTCGTTATTTATGAAAATCTGCGATGAAAAAGGCAAAGCAGTGTTAAACTTCTGAGCCAGACCTAGGTGAAATCAGTGAGAGCTTCAGATATTGATGGCATCTTAGCAGGCTGTTTAATTAAAAGGCCCTCAAATTTGTGGAGGCTCCAAAACTGCACCAATATGAAGGAGATATTTTAGCCTAAAAGTATGCAACAAAAGGCACAGCCTCAAGTTGATAAAAAGAACTCATATCTCAGTGAAGGGCATGTGAACTGGAAATGGTTCCTGTCTCAGTAGGTTCCTGCAAGACCTGGATGCCTGGCTGGAGCTGCGCAGGGACACGGGAACGCTCAGAGACTGAAAATTGAGAAAATGCTTCAGGCACAGAGGATACAGTTGATTTTCTACAGGGCACTAAGGCTTTTGCAGTATTTTACTGATTTTAGTCTCCCTGTGCTTCCCAAACAAAACCAGGTGCCAAGAGCAGCTTTTCACTAACTCTTTCTTTCTCAGTAAGGGCAAATTTGTTTTTTCCAGGTCTATGGCAAGAGAGTATCAGTGCAAAGACCGTGGTGCTCGCCGAGAACTTGCCAAACACTCAGCCAGCCAGCGCCGGCCTTGTTAGGGCCACCGGGAAGGCGCGGTTTGGGCGAGGAACGCCAACCCTCCGCCAGCGCTTCGTGGGGATGGTGGGGATGATCGGATGGTGTTTTCCTCGGGGGAAAAACTTTAGGGTCTGAAGCAGCATCAAGCCAGGCACCTTCCCCGCCCTTTGCACGCTCTCTCTGTAGTTTTCTCCTTCGGTTGTTCGCACCGATGCCAGAGTTTGGCCGAGACGAAGGGGACACAGCTGGATCCCGGCGGGACACACGCCTCGTGCCTCACGCCAGCTGCTACACCCACAGCTGCTTTTCTCCAACGAGATTCCCCGCGATGCCAGGCTTTGGGCCCAAAGGTCCGGTTGCTCCGGGGCCTGCCCGGCTCAGCTTTAAATCGGGGAG
>NW_009693605.1:0-206 GCF_000703405.1 Apaloderma vittatum
AACAGGTTCGGTTTAACTTGTAATTTGTCCCACAACATAAAACCATAAACCGGCTGTCAGATCAAAACACAGCTCAAACGGTTTCCGATTAAATCTAAAACCGTTTGGAAAGAGCTTTGCCAAATGGCGAAGGGCTAAAATTTGGAGGACAGGCTTATAAATTTTGAGTTAAAAAATGTATCTGTAACTTTCCCTCTGTTGGAGAG
>NW_009693605.1:222-528 GCF_000703405.1 Apaloderma vittatum
CCCAGCCTCGGGCCGGCTGTTGACAGCAGCGCGCAAGGTGCATCTTTATGCTCTGCATCGAACGCCTTTGAAAGAGATTTAAAAGAGTGTATGTAAAATAGCTAATGGAGCTCTTTCTTCCGGTTGAGTAAGTCGTGGAACCCGACTTTGCTGGAAGTAGAAGTCCTTTGCTCTGAGATCTGATCTTTACTACACCAGGTGAGCAACCCTTACGTTAGAAAGAGTTTGTTTGTTTGTTCCTGGTCACTTTGTCAGTGTGGAGATAATGAGGATGCGAATAAAAACTTTGTTAGCTGCGGCAGCAGC
>NW_009693606.1:0-2266 GCF_000703405.1 Apaloderma vittatum
CGCCACTTACCCCACGGTGTCCCGCCGTTCGCGGGTCAACCCTTCGCTCCGCCTCTACGTTATGCCGGGATGACGTGAGAGCTTCCCGTTAACCCCCGCCCTGGGCTGGGAGAGCTGCCAGCAGGGCGGGATGTTCAAAGCTTCATCTGAGCTGGCCTCGAATGCTTCCAAGGACGAAGCATCCACCAGGGATGAAGCATCCACCGGGGACGAAGCATCCACCAGGGACTAAGCATCCACCAGGGATGAACCATACACCAGGGATGAAGCATCCACCAGGGATGAAGCATCCACCAGGGCTGAAGCATCCACCAGGGATGAAGCATACACCAGGGATGAACCATACACCAGGGATGAACCATCCACCAGGGATGAACCATCCACCAGGGATGAAGCATCCACCAGGGATGAAGCATCCACCAGGGACGAAGCATCCACCAGGGATGAACCATACACCAGGGATGAACCATCCACCAGGGATGAAGCATCCACCACCTCTCTGGGCGACCTGTGCCCGTGTGTCAGCGCCTTCACGGCAAAAAGACTTCTCCCTAATACCCAAATCCACCCTGCTCCAGCTTAGAACCATTGACTCTTGCTCCTGTCACCACCTGCCCTTATACAAAGTCTCTCTCCAGCTTGTGTTTTTGTGAAAAGCCTTTATAAAAAATTTAGCTGGAAGAATTTAACACCTGGCAGTGTTCCATCTGATGATAAAGCAGTTTTTTCCTATTGCAGTAACTTCCTCCATTCACGCAGCGAGAGTTGGTGGACACCGGAAGTACGAAATGCTCTGTACAGATAACTCATCTCACCAAAATCAATTAGCATGTAAGGAGCCCATCTCCGAGGAGCCAAAAGCTACATCAAGGGCAAACACACTAAACTTCTTGCCCCCCTTCTCCCCCCCCAGCAAGCGTCTGTTAGACCCAGCTGAGGCAGCTGCAGATGTAGCAATGACTCTGTCTCCTCCATCTTCCAGCAACTTGTTTTCCCTCGTCCCAGGTAGCACCATTTTCTGGTAGCTCTGTTCCTCCCCTCCTGTGAAGCACGGGGAGAGCAGCAGGTGAGGAACGCAGGGGCTGTAACGTGAGCCGGTCGGTGTTAAAACACGTTAATACCACCCAGTCTTCCGCTCCGATTGTCTCGCCCCTTTTTACAAAGTGCTCTGCACTTCAGCAGCACCAGCAACAAACACCTTACTCTTGGACCATGAAACCTAATTGCACCAAATACAAGCAAAAAACTTTTTTTTTTTTAAATCTCAAGTAAACAGTCTGTATTCTAACACACAATAGGTCTGTACCAATTAAATACAGTATGGCAGTATATAAATTACAGTTCTTTACACCAATAGTAAAATACGAGAGTCCGCTTACTGTACACAACAATCAAAGAAAGAGCAGCAGCTTTTCAGTAAGGTCCCAGGTATCTCGATCATTCACTTGCTGAGAAACAAAGAACAACAGATACAGCAGGCCAGTCACTTCACTCATTGTTTCACCACGTTACTTTACAAATATCCAGAACGCTTGTACAGGCATCTACAGTATCTACATGTGGAACAACCTTCTTAGGAATTCGTGAGCACCAGACACAAATCCCTCCATCATTCCCATTATTAAAATACACTTTACAGGTTAAAATTACTTTAGCAGGTTCTATTTCATCTCGATAATAACCAGCAAGTAACAAGTGCAAAGTTTGCAGTCATGATCCATTTACTGCTGCTTTGTTTTCCCCATTTTCCCCCACCAAAAAAAACCACCCCCCACCCCCAAAAATGTTGTCCTCTCCCACCCTTGCAGTAATACTGGTTCTGCAGTCAAACTGCCCCACTGGCTTATGCATATATAACGTAGCTTCAGGCATTGGCAGTCATTGCCATCCGATGCCAAGTCAGCACAGTGGCAGGCCTCTAGGAAGACAAAAAAAAATAAAAATACGAAGCAGTTGGATATTTCAGTGTGCTTCAACACGGAACATAAGGCTGCGTGGTGCCCAGTGACTGAAAGAAACATGGCACCAAGTTATCAGTTAAAACATTTACAATAGAAAGATATAAACAGCAAACGTGTCAGTCTAAAACAAGTTCTTTGGTAATTAAGAACAGCAAACCGTAGCTTGTTTTCCCTCCCCCACCAAATACAGATTTACATCCTAGGTTTTCCACAATAAAAGAGTTTTTGTCGTTTAAAATATATCTCCCAAGTTGTTGCGTAACAAACAGTCCAGTACCTCAGTTATCTACAATTCAGCTTTAACT